>NW_025783284.1:0-27156 GCF_021130785.1 Homalodisca vitripennis | reverse complement strand
TTGAACACCATAAAGTAACTGTCTGGCTGTAGTATATGTAGTTAACCGGATGCAGTACAAATATTGAACTACCATAAAGTATTTTTCTGGCTGTAGTATAATATAGTTAACACCTTCACAGCAGGCGAGCTCTATACTGAGTGATCTTGAGCAGTGCACTAGGAGATAATGTGCACTACGGTATCATGCCGCAGCAAAGCAATACATTGAACTACCATAAAGTAACTGTCTGGCTGTAGTATATGTAGTTAACACCTTCACTGCGGCTCTATACTGAGTGATTTTGAGCAGTGCACTAGGATAATGTGCACTACGGTATCTGCCGCAGTCATAAACCAATACATTGAACTACCATAAAGTAACTGTCTGGCTGTAGTATATGTAGTTAACACCTTCACTGTGGCTCTATACTGAGTGATTTTGAAGCAAGTGCAGTAGGATAATGTGCACTACGGTATCTGCCGCAGCCAAGCAATACATTGAACTACCATAAAGTAAACTGTCTGGCTGTAGTATATGTAGTTAATACCTTCACTGTGGCTCTATACTGAGTGATATTGAGCAGTTGCACTAGGATAATGTGCACTAATGTGCACTACGGTATCTGCCTCAGTCAACCAATATATTGAACTACCATAAAGTAACTGTCTGGCTGTAGTATATGTAGTTAACACCTTCACTGCGGCTCTATACTGAGTGATCTTGAGGAGTGCACTAGGATAATGTACACTACGGTATCTGCCGCAGTCAACCAATATATTGAACTACCATAAAGTAACTGTCTGGCTGTAGTATATGTAGTTAACACCTTCACTGCGGCTCTATACTGAGTGATTTTGAGCAGTGCACTAGGATAATGTGCACTACGGTATCTGCCGCAGTCAACCCAATATATTGAACTACCATAAAGTATTTGTCTGGCTGTAGTATATATAGTTAACACCTTCACTGGGGCTCTATACTGAGTGATCTTGAGGGAGTGCACTAGGATAATGTGCACTACAGTATCTGCCGCAGTCAACCAATATATTGAACTACCATAAAGTTATTTTTCTGGCTGTAGTATATGTAGTTAACACCTTCACTGCGGCTCTATACTGAGTGATTTTGAGCAGTGCACTAGGATAAATGTGCACTACGGTTATCTGCCGCAGTCAACCAATATATTGAACTACCATACAAGTATTTGTCTAGCTGTAGTATATATAGTTAACACCCTTCACTGCGGCTCTATACTGAGTGATCTTGAGCAGTGCACTAGGATAATGTGCACTACGGTATCTGCCGCAGTCCAACCAATATATTGAACTACCATAAAGTATTTTTCTGGCTGTAGTATATATAGTTAACACCTTCACAGCGGCTGCTATACTGAGTGATCTTGAGCAGTGCACTAGGATAATGTGCACTACGGTATCTGCCGCAGTCAACCAATATATTGAACTACCATAAAGTATTTTTTCTGGCTGTAGTATATATAGTTAACACCCTTCACAGCGCTCTATACTCAGTGATCTTGAACAGTGCACTAGGGATAATGTGCACTACGGTATCTGCCGCAGTCAACCAATATATTGAAACTACCATAAAGTATTTTTCTGGCTGTAGTATATATAGTTAACACCTTCACAGCGGCTCTATACTGAGTGATCTTGAAGCAGTGCACTAGGATAATGTGCACTACGGTATCTGCCGCAGCCGAGCAATACATTGAACTACCATTAAAGTAACTGTCTGGCTGTAGTATATGTAGTTAACACCTTTCACTGCGGCTCTATACTGGAGTGATTTTGAGCAGTGCACTAGGATAATGTGCACTACGGTATCTGCCGCAGTCAAACCAATACATTGAACTACCATAAAGTAACTGTCTGGCTGTAGTATATGTAGTTTAACAACCTTCACTGTGGCTCTATACTGAGTGATTTTGAGCAGTGCAGTAGGATAATGTGCACTACGGTATCTGCCGCAGCCAAGCAATACATTGAACTACCATACAAGTAACTGTCTGGCTGTAGTATATGTAGTTAATACCTTCACTGTGGCTCTATACTGAGTGATATTGAGCAGTGCACTAGGATAATGTGCACTACGGTATCTGCCTCAGTCAACCAATATATTGAACTACATAAAGTAACTGTCTGGCTGTAGTATATGTAGTTAACACCTTCACTGCGGCTCTATACTGAGTGATCTTGAGGAGTGCACTAGGATAATGTACACTACGGTAATCTGCCGCAGTCAACCAATATATTGAACTACCATAAAGTAACTGTCTGGCTATAGTATATGTAGTTAACACCTTCACTGCGGCTCTATACTGAGTGATCTTGAGCAGTGCACTAGGATAATGTGCACTACGGTTATCTGCCGCAGTCAACCAATATATTGAACTACCATAAAGTATTTTTCTGGCTGTAGTATATATAGTTAACACCTTCACTGCGGCTCTATACTGAGTGATCTTGAGCAGTGCACTAGGATAATGCACTAATGTGCACTACGGTTATCTGCCGCAGTCAACCAATATATTGAACTACCATAAAGTATTTTTCTGGCTGTAGTATATAATAGTTAACACCTTCACAGCGGCTCTATTACTGAGTGATTTTGAGCAGTGCACTAGATAATGTGCACTACGGTATCTGCCGCAGTCAACCAATATATTGAACTATCATAAAGTAACTGTATAGCTGTAGTATATGTAATTAACACCTTCACTGCGGCTCTATACTGAGTGATATTGAGCAGTGCACTAGGATAATGAGCACTACGGTATCTGCCGCAGCCAAGCAATACATTGAACTACCATAAAGTAACTGTCTGGCTGTAGTAGTATGTAGTTAACACCTTTACTGTGGCTCTATACTCAGTGATCTTGAACAGTGCACTAGGATAATGTGCACTACGGTATCTGCCGCAGTCAACCAATATATTGAACTACCATAAAGTATTTTTCTGGCTGTAGTATATATAGTTAAAACACCTTCACAGCGGCTCTATACTGAGTGATCTTGAGCAGTGCACTAGGATTAATGTGCACTACGGTATCTGCCGCAGCCGAGCAATACATTGAACTACCATAAAGTAACTGTCTGGCTAGTAGTTATATGTAGTTAACACCTTCACTGCGGCTCTATACTGAGTGATTTTGAGCAGTGCACTAGGATAATGTGCACTACGGTATCTGCCGCAGTCAACCAATACATTGAAACTACCATAAAGTAACTGTCTGGCTGTAGTATATGGTAGTTAAACACCTTCACTGTGGCTCTATACTGAGTGATTTTGAGCAGTGCACTAGGATAATGTGCACTACGGTATCTGCCGCAGCCAAGCAATACATTGAACTACCATAAAGTAACTGTCTGGCTGTAGTATATGTAGTTAATACCTTCACTGTGGCTCTATACTGAGTGATATTGGAGCAGTGCACTAGGATAATGTGCACTACGGTATCTGCCTCAGTCAACCAAATTCATATTGAACTACCATAAAGTAACTGTCTGGCTGTAGTATATGTAGTTAACACCTTCACTGCGGCTCTATACTGAGTGATCTTGAGGAGTGCACTAGGATAATGTACACTACGGTATCTGCCGCAGTCAACCAATATATTGAACTACCATAAAGTAACTGTCTGGCTGTAGTATATGTAGTTAACACCTTCACTGCGGCTCTATACTGAGTGATTTTGAGCAGTTGCACTAGGATAATGTGCACTACGGTATCTGCCGCAGTCAACCAATATATTGAACTACCATAAAGTATTTGTCTGGCTGTAGTATATATAGTTAACACCTTCACTGGGGCTCTATACTGAGTGATCTTGAGGAGTGCACTAGGATAATGTGCACTACGGTATCTGCCGCAGTCAACCAATATATTGAACTACCATAAAGTATTTTTCTGGCTGTAGTATATGTAGTTAACACCTTCACTGCGGCTCTATACTGAGTGATCTTGAGCAGTGCACTAGGATAATGTGCACTACGGTATCTGCCGCAGTCAACCAATATATTGAACTACCATAAAGTAACCGTCTGGCTGTAGTATATGTAGTTAACACCTTCACTGCGGCTCTATACTCAGTGATCTTGAGCAGTGCACTAGGATAATGTGCACTACGGTATCTGCCGCAGTCAACCAATATATTGAACTACCATAAAGTATTTTTCTGGCTGTAGTATATATAGTTAACACCTTCACAGCGGCTCTATACTGAGTGATCTTGAGCAGTGCACTAGGATAATGTGCACTACGGTATCTGCCGCAGTCAACCAATATATTGAACTATCATAAAGTAACTGTCTAGCTGTAGTATATGTAATTAACACCTTCACTGCGGCTCTATACTGAGTGATATTGAGCAGTGCACTAGAATAATGTGCACTACGGTGTCTGCCGCAGTCCAACCAATATATTGAACTACCATAAAGTAACTGTCTGGCTGTACTATATATAGTTAAACACCTTCACTGCGGCTCTATACTGAGTGATTTTGAGCAGTGCACTAGGATAATGTGCACTACGGTATCTGCCGCAGTCAACCAATATATTGAATTACCAGTATAAGTAGAAAAAGGTTGTGATACCACGTCAATATATTACGTGGTGGTTAATACTGATTCAATACAATAAAAAACTTTAAAGAATTAAAAAGATGTAAACTGAAACATTACCCATGCTGGTGATTTTTAACGCAACTGTTAGAACTGTGTAACAAATACGTACATTTATAAAAATACAGTTTATTAATATTGTTTAACCGAACGATGGCAAATGTCCGGAAAATCCTGTTTCCTTCACAATCCTTCAATCGTTTAAAAATAACCTTCAAACAAAGGACAGTTTATTTAAAAGCAATTATGTTTAAACTTAGTAAAATAGTGACATATTTGAATGAACTGTGGGTTTTATTTTTGAAACAAGTACTGCTGGTTGTAAGAGAGATTTGTGTATTTCCGATTGTGTTTTTACTTCACTTTTAAACTAAAAGCCGTCGTTAATGCTTACGTTAAATCACAGTAATTATGTTAGATAAAGTATACACTCAAGCATAAATGACTTAAATGTGTAATTTTGCCATTTGTATTCTGTAATTTTTGACGGGTGTGAATTACATAGTAAGGAAGATTCCTGTAATTTGTTATACACAATAATTATATTAATAGGATCCAAATCTTTGGAAGACCAATTGATCAGCCAATACCTCCTGTGTGTAGAGTTTTTCTCTTATGAATTGAAAACTCATACAATTTACTTATCTCTATTGGATCAACTGTACGCGTATTTAGATATTAAAGAACTATTTTACATACTAATTATTATCCTTAATGTGTCATTAATTTTTTTAATGTTTAGTGAAGACGTCATTTGAAAAACAGTTGATAGTACATAGGACGAATTCTCACTGTGGTTATACGACGTTAACAAGCAGACAGGTTTATCTGAGGTGCTATCACGAAGTGTAGAGTAGATTGCTTCCTGCTTAAAAATACAGGTTTCCATGCAGTTATATAAAGGAATTGTATTACAATTACTTTATAAAATTGAATGAATTGTTAAATGTTTCCTTTTCGGTAGTATATTGTATAAGCAACTTCCTTGCATGTAAGTTATCAATCATAAGGTGGAGTAGGAGATAAAAAAGTATATTATGTAAATTAATGTAATGATGTAATAGATCAACCACTATGTACCTGATACCTCTAATTACGCTGTTATTTGTTGATATACAGTCTTAAAAGACCTGTGGGTGGAAATGGATCTGTTTCAAATACATGAATTATTCAAAATACTCACCCTTATGAAACTAATGCATCTAAACAAATACAATATATCTCACTAATCATTTATGGAGAAGGACACAAGGAAGCGATAGACGATATGGTAAAAAGATCATGAACTGTTTTGATCTAAGCTAAGATATAAATAGCCTAGAGGATGATTGCGGTAATCTTATCTTCCTTTAGGTTTTTTTTTCCAGTTCTAAGATCAACAACTCTGAATCTGCTGTAATTACTGACCTCTAGATTGCTCCAGGCGTCCATTGGTTGGTTCCCAATAATATTCTAATTGAAGTTCAAGACGTCTAATTAATGTTTACTAAAGCCTAGCAAATAATATATCTAATGAATAGAATTACTCATATAAAATATGCTGTAGTTATTGTAAGAGAAGTCACATATACCAATAGTATATAAAGCAGAGTTGAAGGTGGCTTAGGAAAAATAACTAGACAAACAACTTTTTTAAGAAATGCATAATTTATAACAGAGGATTTATAGTCCTAACTTTGCCTCTAATAAACCCAAAGGTTCATGTCAATTCATTGATATTTAAAATTAATTTGACTAAACGTGAAATACTAAATAAAACACATTTTATTTAGTTTAAATCCGTATTTATTACTATATCATCGTTGATTAAATTACCATGTTTGAAGTACTTCTCGACCAAGTAACTTCTGCAGATCAATTCTCTTATTATTATCTTTTATTTATTAAAATTCTGTTTCTATTACATGAATGGTGAACCTGTTTTTATTATTACTACATAGAGAGGCAGATCATTTACTCTTATACGTGTATACAATATTTTATGTATTGAATTTGATAATAATACAGTACGTAATGCTACAGTATTAAATTGAAATAAAATGAAACTTAGTATTCTTGAATCATATCACACACACACACACACACACACACACACACACACACACACACACACACACACACACACACACACACACACACACACACACACACACACATTTATATATACATAAATTAAATTTGTATAAGTGGCAATAGCCTAATTTAATTTTAATAAACAATGAATCGCAAAAAGTACTTGCTCCGCCGGAACTCCAACCCGGATCTCTCACTTGCCGGATGAATGTGGAATGAAGGACAAGGGATAAATTTCTAATTCTTTCTAAATGTGCGTCTAAGACTGTCTTGATAAGATAAAATCCACCCAAATCTCATGAAGTAAGATGCTCCATAATCGAACTCAGTGTTTCTCGTAGCTAAATTAAATTTCTATACAAAATTTCAAGAGTATATTTACGTATGAAGGAGACATTTCTTATTATCAATCAGTCTATGACAAGATATTTTACCCAATATTACAATCTGTTGCTATTTAAAATGTTGGGGGATTACACCGAAGTATTACTCACGTCCATAGCAAAAATCCGTGTGTTATTATAAAACATTGCTGAGATTTTGGAAGAGGTGAAGTTCATTTTAGTGGTTATGGGAACTAAAAATAACGAATAATTTTGGGGTCTCAGTATAATAAAAGCATGCGACCCTCAAAGTTATTTTTCCTATAGTACAGGAATTGTTTCGGGGAAAATGTTAGAGGATGGATGCCATTTATTTATTCATACCCACGGCAATGACGCTTTAAACATTAAAATCTTTCAATTTTGTAACGTGTTATTTTTTTAGCATACAAAATTAAATTTAAATTAAAAATATTTCATTAGTAAAATTGAAAAAATTAGAACAGACAATTTTTTTATATTACGAATAACGACTTGAGTTTTATAATTACCATTAAAAAGGAGCGAAATAATTATTTTACTGACGATAAGTCAGACGCTATCTGGCAGGTCCGTGCCCGCACGGATATCGCCGCTTCCCCTCCGATCACGGCGAGAGGAGAAGGCTTCCCCCACCCACGCGATCGCGCGAACCTATATAATGACGGCCGATTGAAGACACGGGGAGACAGCCAGTGACCGCGACACCGCCGACGACCGCTGCTCACCACTACTTCGACCCCTTCCCCCGACCCCGCTCGCTGAACGACTACATCGCGACTCGACGCCCGCCGCCGATATCCAGCACCAGGTAAGGAACAACGACCCTGTTCCTTACTAAAGTGTTTTATCTCCGCCATCAACAATTCTTCCAAATTTTTATGTGAAACAGAATTTAATATTTTATTTATCATTTATGAAAATTAATCGATCTGAAATATATTATTAATGTTTGATGGTTATAGATTTATTTTGATAAGATAATTGTTTGATTTTAAATATACTCTTAATAATTTATTTGATATTTAAGGGTATCAATAAATTTAAATAGAATATATTTGACTTTCTAAATTTACTCAAACTTTAATTACTTTTTCAACTAGAATTACTAAAGTTATTCTTTTCTTCAATTTAACTTATATTTTGAATTCTAATTAATCAGATTATATTTTTTTGTCATTTCGACTAAATTTTAAATACTGTGATAAAATTTTCCTTTCTAAATTTTTTCAGGTCTCGCATTTCTTTTCCTGGCGATCGATCTGACACCTCATCCCGAATTTCCTTTACGAACTTTCCTACCGATTATCTCCTACCCGGAAAAATTATAACAGTCGGGACTCGCCTTACCACTGCTTTCTTTCCGGCGATAGTACTGGCATCCTATACCCACGACTTCCTTTTATAAATACTTTCTTCCCACCGACCCCGTCCTCATAAACTAAATCTTATGTTCAATCGACGTAAATTTTTATATTAGGTATAAAGTTTTCTCGACCATCATTCTGTTGTCTGATTATTATCACATTTCTTGGCAAATCTCTAATCTACTCGGAAATATTTTTCTTTCTTATTGAAGTTCAATCTAATTTTCCTTTTATTAATTATTTATATCTTTGTAAGTGATTACCTTTATTTTTCTCCTTTATCTATTTCGGGACTCGCAACCCTTTCTTTTTATTTTTGCGAACGTCCTGACACCCTCACCCGCCCCCGATAACCTCCATCAAAATATTTATTTAACGATATTTAAGTTTATTTTTCTGGTGAACTGTGCAGATAGGGTGAGTGTTCAATTTTTCTTTGATATTCATAGAGCCCTAATATTTATAGTAATTTAGCTTAGTAGCCTTATTGCATGGTTTAAATCATTTACATTTATCTTAGCTTCCATATGGTAGGGTAATTTCTGCATGATGTGTTATAAGTGATTACTTTGTTTTTTTTTATTTTCCAAAATTATATGCCTGAGAAAGTAAACTTGATATTTTATTTTGGAGCTATACACTTCCCTACAGAATAAATACAGCTTAGTATATTTTTATATTATAAATTCACCTAGCTTTCGCATCCCGTAGAAATATTTTTTGTTAATGGTTAGTGCTTGCTTTATGTATATAGTAGTTCCACTGTGATATTGGTGCATGGCTAATCTTTAATTTATAAGATTGTATATTTGCTATTGGTGTGATTTGAATATTGCTTTTGTTTGCCATTGCTATTCATATTTTGCTTTGATTTTGTATTTTGCTTCTACTAATCATCATTATTTAACCGATTAATTATTCCAACCCCGGGCTCTTACAATAATTACTGTATACGACTCCCCGACCAAGTTATCAGTGGAGACTACTCAGCTTACTTGTAATTCCCCACTGACCGACCGTATTAATAAACAATACAGTTGTTTTCGAAAATCGAACTCGCTTGAACAATAAATTTCCTACAACAAGAAATTTTTATTTTTCTGAGCAAGATTATTTTTTTATTTTTTACGTCTTCAAAATTTTATTGGAGTTGACGTGATGAAGTAAGCCCAACGTTATTTTGGAAGTATCAATTTCTTCCGCAGGGCCCTCTGATTCGACTCCAAACAATAAATAACAGTTATTTTAAATTCTCGAACCCTGGAAATTTCTAACCCAGCTCGACTGGCTATCTGGCAAGTTGCGAATATTTTCACTTGCCCCGAAAATAACATCGCAAAGTGGCGCCCGAACAACTGGGACTGTAATATACGTTAATTTACGAACTTTACGATTTACTTTACACTTTTTTGTGAATATACTTTACAATTTACGACTAAAAAAAATTGTTAAAGTTTTACAATAACTTTTTGTTTAAGAAAATTTGATACGTACAATAATGATGTACTTACTAAACCTCTTTCTCCGCCCTTATCAAATTTTATTCTTTATGTATGTAAACGGAAATGATGGACAAGGGGACGCAAACAAACGAAAAACAACTACGACTACTACGACTTCAACTCGGGTTACGACACCACAGGCTTCTGTTGGTACATTACCAAAACTTTTGTCCCCTACAGTCGCACCGATTACTACTACGCCTACTGCTACTAGTACCACCACCACTACTACTACTACTACTAGTACCACCACCACTACTACTACTACTACAATGGGCCTACCGATCCCCCCTACAACTATTCCCAATCCCCAAATTATGCTTCCTTCCCCTGCGGAGAATGATCCTCGTGTGGGCTGGATTTATAAACTACAAAAGAACGACCTTCAGGAAGAGTTGAGAAAATTTAATCTGAATCCGGATGGTAATGTGGCTGAACTACGAAAGCGGCTTGTAACTTTTCTTAGGTCTGGAAATACACCTCCTGAACCTCTTCCACTAAGAACAGAATTATTGTCATACGGACAAAACCTCGCGACCAATGTAGTTTCCTCAGCATTAGGACCGATTAGTGCCTCTCATGTTGATGGTCATATACAACATGAGGAAGTTAGCATTCGAGAAAATGTTAAGCCTCCCTCCTACAGCTAGTTTTAGACTAGTACAGGAACGATTAGCCCTTTTAATGCACGAAAAATCTGTAAATTCCATAGCCCCAACAAACACACAAGACATAACAACACCTCACTCGTTGAGAATCCCGACAGCAAGATCCCTCACAGGTGATGAGCCTTGTGACCCGAATTTTGGATTGGACAGTGACGCTAACATGGCAAGCAGGCCTACATCTGAACTCAGAAATCCGGATATCTCTCATATCTGCAATCAAGTTCGGAAATGGAATTTGAGATTCGATGGGGATGGAGACCCAGTCTCTTTCATTGAGCGTCTCAATGAACTTGCCGAATCTTATGAAATACCTCCCGATCGGCTACTAAAAGCACTACCGGAACTTTTTAAGGGAAACGCTCTTTTCTGGTACCGAAATAATAAGTCATTTTGGACAAACTATGACGACTTTATAATCAGCTTCGAAGAGCAGTATCTTCCTCCAGATTACCGACGTAACTTGGATGAGGAAATAACTCGAAGAACTCAGGGCGAGAGTGAGCCAATGCGAAAATTTATTGTAGCCCTTACTACTCTAATTCGACGACATGGTGGCTTCTCTGTAAACCAAACACTAAACCGATTATATTCAAACATGAGACCTGAATACAAATTGACGATCAGAAGGGAAAGGTTTCACTCGATTAGTGAATTAATTCATCTCGCCGAAGGTTATGAAAGTTATTTGCGAGAGAAGAATAGTTACCGACCTCCTCCAAATCCGGCTCAATCCATGGTACCTGAGACAGCATACGACACAAAACGTAGAGTTTTTAAGTCATACCCAGTACAGATGATAGATAAGCCAGAACTGTATCACGATAAACCCAAATCTTTTACCGATAAACGAAGGTTCGAGCCCTCTACAACTGTCCCGACTAACACTACTTCAGCCAAGGCATCTTACTACAGATACAACGACTACCATTCCTACTTGTTGGAATTGCGAAACTAAAGGGCATAAATACCACCAGTGTCCTCTCCCTAAAACCATTCGCTGTTTTAACTGTAAAAAAATAGGAATCCGAACCGTCCAGTGCCCTTGCAGGCAGGGAAACATTTCCGGAGCCCGGGAGCGTCAGAGGTGTCCCGGGACTCTGGGGCAACAAATCACCTCAATCGAATGGCCCAAATGGCTCAACCAAATAAAAGAATTTAACAAAAGCAGCTGTGCAGAAGTTAAATCGAACGATCCTAGACCATTTGTATCCATTAAGATTAAAGAAACTACCTTTTGTGCACTGCTTGATACGGGATCAATGGTGACTATTATAGGGGAAAGAGTAGCTCATCATCTATTACAGTTAGGCGTTAGGCCTAAGAACGTAAATGTTAATGTTAATATGGCCGATAGCTCAAATAGCCAGATATCTCAGGCCTTCGAATTTAACTGTGAAATAGCCAATATTAGAACTAAGGTACGCGCCCTGTTTCTACCAGGCTTAAACTACGCCGATGATTTTGGGTATGGACGTTATAACGCCTTTAAAACTGATCGATATCACTCCTCATGAAAGTACTGCAGAAACAGTGACTAGATGCGATAATTCAAAGACTATTCATACTGATGCCGTTATGACACTAACAGAAGTAGAAAGTAAAAAACTGAAAGAATTCCTTGATTATCAGTTGAATTTGTTCGATGGTTTTATTGGTTCGCACGACATTAGTGGAACATAAAATTCGCCTTAAAAAACTGATTACACCCATTAAACAGAGGTATTATTATCGCAACCCGGCAATGCAGGCGATCATTGACAAAGAAGTTGACAAGATGCTGGAGTTCAGGCATCATTGAAACCATCATCTAGGTCCTTGGAGCTCTCCACTAGTGCTGGTTAAGAAATCGAATGGAAAAGTAAGGTGTTGCATCGACTTAAGGCGAGTTAATGCGGTCAGTGAGAAGGATGCATATCCCCTTCCCCAAATAAGTGCGATACTCGACAAACTGAGAAATGCTTGCTATATATCCACGATCGACCTAAAGGATGGCTATTGGCAGGTACCTCTCGAAGTTAACAGTAGACCAATTACGGCTTTCACCGTTCCAGCAGAGGGTTATTCCAATTCAAGGTCATGCCATTTGGCTTACACTCTGCTCCGGCTACCTTTCAGAGATTGCTAGACCAAGTGATAGGACCTGAGTTTGAGCCTTACGCTTTTGCCTATTTAGACGATTTGGTGCTGGTATCCCGAACTTTCGAAGAACATTTAAAACTTCTGAAAGAAGTGTTTGAACGCCTTAGAAATGCAGGATTATTACCAAATATGGAAAAATGTAACTTTTGTAAAAAGGAGTTGAAATATCTTGGCCACGTAATAAACGAGAAAGGAATCCAGACGGATCCAGAAAAGGTTAAATCAATTGTAGATTTTCCAGCACCTAAAACTGTAAAACAAGTACGGAGTTTCTTGGGACTTGCGTCTTGGTACAGACGATTTATCGAAAACTTTGCAAACATATCTAAGCCATTGACGAAACTCTTAAGAAAGGGGAATAGATGGGAATGGACAGATTCTCAAGAACGAGCATTCAATTCCCTTAAAGCAAAACTTTCTACCGCACCGGTCTTAGCCTGCCCTGACTTCAAGGAAACTTTTTACGGTCCACGTGGATGCCTCCAATGAAGGTTTAGGGGCTTCGCTTACCCAAACTATTGGCAAGCGGGAGAAGGTTATTGCATATGCGAGTCGACTTTTACACGAGAATGAAAAGAAATTTTCCGTAACCAAGAAAGAATGCCTAGCTCTGGCATGGGCCGTTCAAAAATTTCGTCCGTACCTCGAAGGGTACAAGTTTATTGCGATTACTGACCATCAAGCTTTAAAGTGGTTGATGAGTTTGGAGAAACCATCTGGAAGGACTTTGCTCGCTGGATGCTGGGAACTACAGCAACATGACTTCGAAGTCCAATACCGCAGGGGAGTCCTGAACCGAGTAGCAGACGCACTCTCCCGGTATCCGATCGACACGTCAAGCTGTGATCCTGTAGTCGGTTCAACCGTTGGTTGTAGCAGCACCGCCAACGAGAGTTCGAATAACTCTCGGAGGCAACTATCGCTCAAAACCAAGGAACCAAGGCTAGAAAAAGCTTCAGGCGAACTTATGCCCGATTGGCACTCGAAAATGCTTCGGAAGGTATCTGCAAGTCCGAATAAATATGCAGATTACACCATTCGAGGAAATAAACTATACCGAAAAATCGATAAATCATCTACCGACCCAAGAACAAATTGGAAACTTTGCGTACCAGATTCTCTAAAATCCGATGTACTGAGAGAAAATCATGACAGCACAACAGCTGGCCATTTAGGTGTAAACAAAACGATCCAGAAAATCAGCGCCAGATACTTTTTGGCCTGGATGGAGAAACGATATTCGAAAATATGTAAGAAATTGCGACACTTGCCAGAGATACAAGGTGGAACAATGTAAACCGGTGGGGAAAATGCATTTCAGACGCCCCCAAGGACCTTGGTTCACAGTAACCAGCGATCTGATGGGACCTTTACCTCGATCTCGTAAAGGAAACAGATTTATCCTGGTGTTCCAAGATACCTTTACCAAATGGGTAGAAATTGTAGCATTACCATCAGCAACTGCTAAGAAGGTGGCAGAAAAGTTCGAAGACCTTATATTGTTGCGATATGGTGCTCCAGAAGTAGTACTGACAGATAACGGAACGCAGTACCTCTCGAAAATCTTCCAAAAACTTACAAGTGATTGGGGAATAATTCACAAAACAACCGCACCTTATAGTCCGCAGAGTAATCCAACAGAGCGAACGAACCGCGTATTAAAAACTATGATTTCTCAGTTTGTGCGAAATGATCATCGTAGTTGGGATCAACATTTAAATGAATTTAGATTTGCGTTGAATACATGTTGTAGCGAGTCAACAAAATTTACCCCGGCCATGCTCAATTTTGGTAGAGAACTTAAAACTCCAAACTGTATCTATGGCCAAGTATTCGAGAATACCACTCAAGGTGCGGTTAAACCTAGCGAAATCGATATACATGAAACTCGAATGAACCTCATGCTAAAATTAAGGGAAAAATGTAAGGTGAATATGGAAAGAGCACACAGTCGCCAAGCCCAGTACTATAACCTCAGAAGAAGAGATAACAGTTTTGTAATAGGCCAACAAGTTTTGAGGCGCAGCCATACACTTTCCTCAGCGGCCTGAGAATATAGCAGGAAAATTGGCACCAAAGTTTGAAGGACCATACATCCTACATGGAAAGATAGGATGGAATATATTCGAACTTCGAGATCTCCAAGGAAAAGACGTAGGCCGAGCCCATACGAAGGATCTGAAGGCGTACTCTTCCTTGGAGGCACACTAGATCCCTATGTTGCCCTGTAGTGTGCCCATAGTTCCTTTTCTACTAACCTATATTATTGTATGATTTCTTGGTGGCCCGATGTGTTTATTTTTTTTTTTGGCGCCAAGAATTACTTTAGTATTCCTACGACAAATCACCTTTCTCTCCCAAATTATTCCTTGTAAGACTGCCACTCCCCTATACCCGGCGTGTCTAATATCCTTCCCTTAGAGATTTTATATTTTCGAGTTCGATTTTTGGTTTATTTTTATTAGTAAAGCGACATCTGATTTTGTTTTCTACTAATTATATGTATTGTGAAAGGCTGTGCCCGTAATATATTTTAGTGTAAATTTTAGTTTTGTTAAATAATTTTTTTGTTTATGCAGATTGCAATTTGTTTTTAGTTGTATTTTCTTACCAGAATATGTTATCATTTTATTTTATTTGTTGATTAAAAACATTAATTTCGTACGAAAAGAGTCTTTAGTTTGTTTCATTTCATTTCAGAAACTTTCAAAACGGATACAAGAGGAGATTAAACTACGGTAACTTTTTTTGTTTATCTATATACAAAATACCACATTTAACTTTTTTTTCTTCTTTTCTTGTTTCCCGAAGTACAGATGGGGTGTAACGTGTTATTTTTTTAGCATACAAAATTAAATTTAAATTAAAAATATTCATTAGTAAAATTGAAAAAATTAGAAACAGACAATTTTTTTATATTACGAATAAACGACTTGAGTTTTATAATTACCATTAAAAAGGAGCGAAATAATTATTTTACTGACGATAAGTCAGACGCTATCTGGCAGGTCCGTGCCCGCACGGATATCGCCGCTTCCCCTCCGATCACGGCGAGAGGAGAAGGCTTCCCCCACCCACGCGATCGCGCGAACCTATATAATGACGGCCGATTGAAGACACGGGGAGACAGCCAGTGACCGCGACACCGCCGACGACCGCTGCTCACCACTACTTCGACCCCTTCCCCCGACCCCGCTCGCTGAACGACTACATCGCGACTCGACGCCCGCCGCCGATATCCAGCACCAGGTAAGGAACAACGACCCTGTTCCTTACTAAAGTGTTTTATCTCCGCCATCAACAATTCTTCCAAATTTTTATGTGAAACAGAATTTAATATTTTATTTATCATTTATGAAAATTAATCGATCTGAAATATATTATTAATGTTTGATGGTTATAGATTTATTTTGATAAGATAATTGTTTGATTTTAAATATACTCTTAATAATTTATTTGATATTTAAGGGTATCAATAAATTTAAATAGAATATATTTGACTTTCTAAATTTACTCAAACTTTAATTACTTTTTCAACTAGAATTACTAAAGTTATTCTTTTCTTCAATTTAACTTATATTTTGAATTCTAATTAATCAGATTATATTTTTTTGTCATTTCGACTAAATTTTAAATACTGTGATAAAATTTTTCCTTTCTAAATTTTTCAGGTCTCGCATTTCTTTTCCTGGCGATCGATCTGACACCTCATCCCGAATTTCCTTTACGAACTTTCCTACCGATTATCTCCTACCCGGAAAAATTATAACAGTCGGGACTCGCCTTACCACTGCTTTCTTTCCGGCGATAGTACTGGCATCCTATACCCACGACTTCCTTTTATAAATACTTTCTTCCCACCGACCCCGTCCTCATAAACTAAATCTTATGTTCAATCGACGTAAATTTTTATATTAGGTATAAAGTTTTCTCGACCATCATTCTGTTGTCTGATTATTATCACATTTCTTGGCAAATCTCTAATCTACTCGGAAATATTTTTCTTTCTTATTGAAGTTCAATCTAATTTTCCTTTTATTAATTATTTATATCTTTGTAAGTGATTACCTTTATTTTTCTCCTTTATCTATTTCGGGACTCGCAACCCTTTCTTTTTATTTTTGCGAACGTCCTGACACCCTCACCCCGATAACCTCCATCAAAATATTTATTTAACGATATTTAAGTTTATTTTTCTGGTGAACTGTGCAGATAGGGTGAGTGTTCAATTTTTCTTTGATATTCATAGAGCCCTAATATTTATAGTAATTTAGCTTAGTAGCCTTATTGCATGGTTTAAATCATTTACATTTATCTTAGCTTCCATATGGTAGGGTAATTCTGCATGATGTGTTATAAGTGATTACTTTGTTTTTTTTATTTTCCAAAATTATATGCCTGAGAAAGTAAACTTGATATTTTATTTTGGAGCTATACACTTCCCTACAGAATAAATACAGCTTAGTATATTTTTATATTATAAATTCACCTAGCTTTCGCATCCCGTAGAAATATTTTTTGTTAATGGTTAGTGCTTGCTTTATGTATATAGTAGTTGCACTGTGATATTGGTGCATGGCTAATCTTTAATTTATAAGATTGTATATTTGCTATTGGTGTGATTTGAATATTGCTTTTGTTTGCCATTGCTATTCATATTTTGCTTTGATTTTGTATTTTGCTTCTACTAATCATCATTATTTAACCGATTAATTATTCCAACCCCGGGCTCTTACAATAATTACTGTATACGACTCCCCCGACCAAGTTATCAGTGGAGACTACTCAGCTTACTTGTAATTCCCCACTGACCGACGTATTAATAAACAATACAGTTGTTTTCGAAAATCGAACTCGCTTGAACAATAAATTTCCTACAACAAGAAATTTTTATTTTTCTGAGCAAGATTATTTTTTTATTTTTTACGTCTTCAAAATTTTATTGGAGTTGACGTGATGAAGTAAGCCCAACGTTATTTTGGAAGTATCAATTTCTTTCCGCAGGGCCCTCTGATTCGACTCCAAACAATAAATAACAGTTATTTTAAATTCTCGAACCCTGGAAATTTCTAACCCAGCTCGACTGGCTATCTGGCAAGTTGCGAATATTTTCACTTGCCCCGAAAATAACATCGCAATTTGTATAATAAATATTATAATATATAAGTGTACTTAACTTTATGATGAAACAACCATGAAATATTACAATAATTGACTTTTATAAGATACCTTTAATAGTACTATGTAATACAAAGATATAGTAATAAAAATTACATTAACAAAGAAATTAATAAAAAGGTAACGAAAATAACAAATAAACATATTATTACAAATTATTAAGTTAGTAATTAATCAATAAAAGGGAGTGTGTGAGAGAGGTGAGTGTATGCTTCATAAGGATATAGTAATGACAATAATAATACAATTAATAATATTATTAAAATATACAGTAATAATAAAATCTTATAACTAATATATTTGAGTCAAAGGTCTTGTATGAGCGCGTAAGATACGTAATTTATGTGGATATGCGTAGTAATTGTATAATATTGCAGACCTTTGTCAGTTCTGAAATGTGTTTGAAATGTGATGTCCAATGTTCTTGACAAAATCACAAAGGTATAAAAAATTTTACTTAATGGCTAAAAAAAGCTATTATAGTATTTTTGCTTTGTAACTACCATATGTTTCCAATTTCATCGGTAATTCTAATACACAATTCATAGTAAACAAATTGAGCAACTCTTGAGGTTTACATCCTCATAAATAAAATTTTCATCTTAATGAATTCTAAACTGTTATATGATTTATTTCTGATTTAATTTGTACTTTGATTTAATTAATGTACTTTTCACATCTTACTTAAATTTGGTTAAAAGCAAAGCTACCGGTTTTTAAATGTCCATTAGGTAAACACGTACATATTTTAATTATTGTAAACCACAAATGGAGTAAAGAGATAAATGATTAAAACACTTTGAAGAATGCATACGTTCTTTCCTGTAAACGTTAATTAAAAGTACACACTGGGTTGTGTTTGCAATCTCATCACTTTTCATGAGGACCATCGTCTATCTGTATGAACAGGTTGTTTGCTTTAATTTTACCCTCATTACTGTGTTTCTAGTGTTTTGTGCTATTTATGACTAACTAGTCTTTATTGTGTTTTTGTTATCATTACAAATTAATGTAGGTACCGTAAAAACTTTTCGTATCATACAGACTATTGTTGATTTTTAAGTTGCCAGAGAAACAAACTAAAAAAATAATGCCTCTATATCATTTTATAATGTGTAAAGTGTTTTTCTGTTGTTACAAAAACCAGTTTTGTATTTATGCTACCTTCCATAAAAAGATTTTTAAACCAGATTTTATATTATAAACAAGTATATAAGCCCAATACTATAATATATATATATATATATATATATATTTATATATATATATATATATATATATATATATATATATTTGTCATAACAAATATATATATTTGTCATAACAAATATGAAAAATTAAAAAAAAATGTGTAATACACCTTGAATTGTATAACTTATGTATTCAGATTTATGTTTACAAATGTATACATTTCTTAATTCAGGTGTTCGATTGATTGTATAAATCTTACGTTTTTACAGCCTTGTGTGATTCCTTTTATACACACTAATTTATGCTTTAAATTAATAAAGATAAGTTTCACATTAGTTCAAGAATTATAATTAAATATTTGGAGTTTGGCAGAATAGATAACTGTTTAGGTTGAAGATGGATTGTCGCAGAAGTCTACTGTGTATAATACGTTTAATTCTGACAATCATAAATTGTAAATTTTATGAATACAATACATTATACCATTTATAAACGATCAAAAAGTAATATTACTTTATTGTTATATCAATAAATAGTAAGCTATAAAATTTACTCAACTCTTAAATTAATATAAGCAATTAAAAGACCAGTGTTTTTGATCGAATTAAAATACGAAGCATTAGGTTGGATATTGACGCGATGCTGTCATTAATGGTTATCAGTGTAATACAATGTGATGACTAATGAATTTGTTTTTCTTGAGATTTGGTAAAATAGTTTTATTTATAGAGATTATTTCAAAGGTATATGATTACGTGTCATTTAAATGACTATAATAGAACTTACTGTAATTTATTATTTTTTAATATTGCGATATAAGCTTTGGTTCTTTTGTTAATGTGAAGGGATATTATACAAATACAATCATACCCATGACAGCAATTTGTCAATGTTTTAATAAACTATTCTAAGTGGTATTTTCCCAAAGTGATTTTTGACCACAACTTCACAACAGCAATTGAATAAAAAATTGGCAATAAGAAAGAACCAATTTAGAATACTAGTCTAACAAAATATCTTTGTAAATCGAAATTATTATTTATGGCTTCAAAGGGAATAATTATATCCAAGTATCGTAATGCAAAAGAAATGCACTTTTAATTTCCCGTACATTAAAAACAGCTATTGTGCATTTATATTTTAGATTCCATGATATATTCAATGAGAAGGAAATGCATTTATTAACAAGACATAGTGAAGCCGTCTCTACCATTTAATCTCAAAATCTCCTTACCGCGTAAAAAATCAAAACTTTAAAACAGAATATTCTTATACCATTTTTAATTTTTCTACAACTAGAAATAATTTATGCATGGTTTTTAAAATAGCTAATTTTAATACTGGATTCCTTTTAATGTTGAAGCGGCTTTTAAACAAGAAATGTTTTTGTATTCAACTCTAATTAAAGATATTGTAACACTATTACGAAAGTATTTTAAAAATAAATTAAGTCAGAACTACTGTAATAGCATTAAGGTTTTTAATGGGTTTAAGTCTTTGGAAAAAATTTTACGTAATATTTCTTGTGTTTAATTATTTTAAAGGACAGTATTGTATTCAAAGAAACGGAGTTGGAAGTACTATAAGGACTCTTTCATTGCTTAATCCATGGTCGATAATTAAAGTTGAAAACTTTAAACCTTAACAGAACTTTTCAAAGGATTCCTGCAAATTTTCACCTATTTTCATATACTTGGTATTCAACAAATAAAAAGTATGTTAAATTAATAACAAAACGCTCACACAACATTATTCCTGATAATTTCTGCTAACCACAGGTATCCCACTGTACGATACAAGAGAGAGTTCAGGTAATCAACAAGTTATGTCGATACGTGGTTATATCATACGGGCAACTCCACCATTGTTCAGAATAAGGGATGCCAAACCTGACCACTGTACGATACAAGAGAGAGTTCAGGCAATCAACAAGTTATGTCGATAAGTGGTTATATCATATGGGCAACTCCACCATTGTTTCAGAATAAGGATACCAACCCTGACCACTGAACGATATAGGAGAGAGTTCACGTAATCAATAAGTTGTTCATAATAGTGATGCAAAGTTTGGCCACTGCTGACTGTTAAGGTTAAAAAAATAATTATCCTTCTTGTGTTCGGAAAATAGCAAATATGATTTCACTATAATTTGTGAAGTGTTGATATATCTAGATAAGTGGCAATTTTTCATGTCTCAAGTTTTTTATTAATATCTATTTATTTTTTATACACGATTCTTCATATATAACCTTGAGAAATGGTCTTAAGTAGTCTTAACAAAATTTTACGATGAAAAAGTATTGTAATATTACTGCATACTTTTTCGGATGAAATATTTGTTATTTTTAACATTAGAAATCTCCAAAGAAACTGCAATTGTTTCTAATTCCTGTTAAAGTTCTTATCTGATCGTGGAATAATGATAGTGAGTGGCCAATCTGTTCTATCATTCCAGCCATTGGTTTCTCTGTCGGTCAGATCAAACTGCAGAAACACATTAACGGCAAACGTTCATTTACACCGACTAGTTTTCAATGTCCTTCTATTTCTAAGGGACATTCGCCACAAAATCAAGAAAATAATCTCATTCTCCATAAAAAAATCTTTTATCGTCATTCTGTAATCTTTTACAAACTGTTTTGATAACTTCAGATTTTTTTATACTGTGTTTATTCTTGTATATAAACCATACGCTATCAGTTCACTTTAAAATCTTTTGAAATATTGAAAAGAGTTCAAACATATGTTTGTGGAAATATATTAAGGAAGAAAAAACAGTTAATTTTATAATTATAATACAATTTAAAATAGTGTTTTTTAATTTGTTTTGTTTCAAACTAGTACTAGTACTAGTAAAACAATTCTAAATAACATTACTTTTAAAACTATGGTGTTTATTTTATATTGTTAAGCCAAATTCTACGAAAAATTATATAAGTAGCGGTAATAAAAACATTTGCTGTTAAAACGATTTACGAATTTGCTTTCCTAATGAAATGGAAATGAAATTTTTTTGTTTAGTAATAATCGAGTTCCACAAGTTATTGATAAATTGTTATTAGCTGAGCGTTAGTGAAATTTTGTATTCATCAAAAGAGAGGGCTGGACAATTTTCATTTCTGTCTATTTGTCTCTCTCCCACACGATATCTTGAGATCATACTGATCAAACAGAGCCACTGACTGAAATATTGCATGCAAATTCAATGAAGCCTGTTAATTGACATAGTGTTTCACTTAATTCTACTTTGTCTCAAAGACCGGTATGGTTTGAATCTGTAATGTATGACCAATAATAAACCAGAGTCAGTTTTTATACCAAAGTAGGTATATTTTTTTCTTTATTAGAGCAACATTGGAAATGCTACTACAATAGAGGTAATATCTTACACCGAAAGTAGATTACAATGGTCATAAGTAGTCCTTTTTAACCAAAGGTCCTGATTAAGATAAACAAAAACAAACAATACTATGGTACTGGAAATACCTCAGGCAGGAAGTTTGACCGTATACATTTTGTCATACTGATATAGGAATATATTTTCTTGATTGGTGCACAAATGAAAACTCTACTACGGACCTAAATATAACCTTTAACACAACACCTTTTATCTTCAGAAGTATTATATCATGAAATATAATTAATTCGAACAAGAAGTGTTCTTACACGTGCATAACCCTTAAATAATACCCAGTCACAATTATGTTAAATTCAATAACCACTTGATCATTAACACTGAAATAAGCACATACCTTAAATAATTAATATGCCTATATCAGATTCAAAATTACTATAGGGAATAATCATATTACATTACCGCGTTGGGAGAAGAAACTTCAGTTGTTAATGAAAATTGTAGGAACGATTCATTCAAATATTAGGGAATGTTGGGAAGGGAATTTGGATACTTCAATGGTACTCGTACGCAGCCCTTCACTTATTTTCAGAAGTGTTTATCATCTCATTTTAAAATAATATGGCTATTACGTAATCTGTTATTTAATATGAAATCTTTTGCAAAGCCACGGATATAACTGCTAGTAATAGTTTGAATCGTTCATAAAAACTGTTCGTAAATGTTTCAATAACACGTGATACAGAGGATTTTACAATTATACGCCCGTTAACCTATGTATTATGCTGCCAACTCCATTTATTCAGAGTTAGCTGCATTTTCCGTTTCCGATTGACGGTTGAGAACAGCCTAGCTAGCCTAATCTGATATACTTCTCTTCACATCCACAACATTAAATGAGTTACAATTTATAATTTTACTAGTAAACTAAAATCTTTACGAAATAAAAACGGTAATAAATAAAAATTAAACATACACAGTAATGCGACTAGTAAAACAATTTATATGTATTGATTTATTACTCGCGGCATTTTTAATTAAAGCTACCTAAATATATTAGGATGATAAAAGAAATTATGAAAACCTTTTATCTCTATACATATAAAAGGCAAAGCCGTCAGTCACTCACCCATCACTAATTTTTACATTTCCTGATATCCCACCAAGGTGAAATCCGGGCAAATGTTTTCCTCATGACTAAAGGAAAAAAAAATAAACAGTTTAATATTTATCAGACATATGTTTGGGTTGAAATGTGGTTTCATTCTTTAACAGCTATATTTTTGTTTTTCAAATATCCCGATGTCCCCAGAATTACTAAAATGATAATTAAAAAATTAAAAGCATTTTCATGAAGACCAAATACAAAACGAGGCAGAAATGGGGTTATTAAAACCCCGAGAAGGACTATTATTTCTTCTAAACACCTACTTTGGTCTTTTATTACTTTTTCAAAATAATTTAATCCATAGATTTACATTAAATATAAACGTACGAGTACGTTCTTTTATTTACTATAAAACACTCAGAGACATGACAAGTGTTAAACTTATAAGAAATCAAAGAAACTTTCACAATTTTTAGTTCGTGCATAATACTAACTAGTAATTCTTTGTATTGATATTAGAAAATTTTCTTTATGAAATGAATTTAAAAACTCTATGATATGCAATTTTCAGTATCGAAATGAGCTACTATTTGAACTACAGTAATTAAAAGTCTAATAATTGAAGACAAACCTGTTTATATAAATTGTGGATAAATATGCATTGAACAGGAAGAGAAATGATGAAATAAAAATATATTAATAGCTCCAACATAATTTCACATATGACAATGATATATTGTATTATCTTATTGATCATGTATTAAAACCCTTACTAATATAATTAGGCATAGCACTCATGAAAAAACACAGGATGGCCTTTCCATTATGTGCAGCGGAAACTCTAACAAGGTTTATGCACGTCTTATAAGAAAATAATTATAATTAAAAATATACATTTTGTAAATAAATCACTAAATTACATGTCACAAACCTTCCATTATCAAAAAACTAATAATTGTTTGTGTGTAATCCACTCTTGTAAAGTAATGGGATATCTGCTGTATGTACAATGAAGGCATGCCTATGTACATTTTCCGGAAATATACAAATTTAATCCAATATTAGAAACAAATGGATTTAAAATTGCCTCTTAACATCAGGTTTATTAACTAGTTTGAAAAACCAATGTAATGTATCACCATAGTTTGGTTTGTAATGTATCACCATAGTTTGGTTTGTAATGTATATCACCATTGGTTTGTAATATACTAGCAAAAGTAGAACATACAGCTAATGTTTTATGTATAACACCTGCTATTTATCATGTTTACATTACAAAGTAACATATCCGGAGACTAGTATGGTAACTCAAACAGTTTGCATTGGTAATTTAATTAAAGAATAATTAATTTTATTAGTATTATTTAGCATCCTCAATTTATATAATCCATATTTAGAGGTTTGTACTATACAAGAAAGATAAACCGGCAATTATAAATAAAAATATTGTACTTAATCTGAAAAGCCTAAACGTTTTTAAAGATAATTTAAATTATTTTAACAGACCTTATTCTATATTCCTTGTGTATGTATGTCCTCCGATATATCCGAACCAAATAAATCAATTTATAGCATTCCTATTAAATGAGAGGAGGGCTGGTGCCCCAGGTTGGTCCAATTTAGATTTGTTATATACTGGGACAAGTGTCTGACTAAAAAAGTCTAGGGATGTTTTACATATTAAACCTTATGGAGAAGCCAGATAAAGCAAATTGCAGGGATTTGGGTTTTCACAATTACTACGAACTTGCCTTAGAATTGCAGCGAGTATTACTTTTCGTGCCTGTAAATCAATGCCATGTTACAAATGGAAGATTTTAGCTGGATTAGATCTCTATCACCTAATAAAATTGTTCAATCCCAAAAGTTTAAAAGAATTTGTTTGGTCGTATAAAAAATAAATAGAAATAAAAACATGTTAATCCTAAAACTATTGGTAAAAAACGTTATCCTTATAAACTCTTTTGTTATGTGTTATAAAGCCTGGAAGTGTAAAATGAAAAATGCTTTATTTTTTTCTCTGACAAAAGACATCGCAGTGAATTGTCTTATCGAAATTGCCGAGCGAAGTGTCAAAGACAAATGTACAACCGTTGACTCCCAGGCTGTTGATGGCTCCATCTCTCCTGTCTGAAAGGTTAAAGCTTGTTCATTTGTTGCCACTGACCCGTCCATGACATACCACTTTAACACGTTATCGTTCATACCTCACAAGAGAATACAAGGACAGGAAATAGGTAACTGAGTATAGTAGACTAGGCAGGGATGAATTCGGAAAGATATGGACTAATTTGTTAAAAGTAAAGTAAAGTAAAGAATGTATTATTTTACCAGGCGAAGTTAGGGCTAAGAAAACCCTCTCTACTAACACTTAACCTGGGGACCAACGGCTCAAAGCGTGAGCGGGCCGCTTGCAAGGACAGGATGGCTCAGCGGTCACCCATCCAAGCAGGAGCCACGCTAGACGTTGCTTGATCTGGTTATCTTGCGATAACCGCCGTACCCGCTACACTACGCCATTGGCTAATTTTTAGTAATATGGTGCTTTTTGGTGCCGTGATTTTTCAAACATCCAGACTTTAATTAGCATCAACAGCACTGCTTGCACATAGTTTGGGTAAGTCTCGTATGTAGCAAAATTGCGGCAATTCATTTTAGAGTCTGCATAAAGATGTTTATATCAGTCATTTCACAAGATAAATCCAAAGCGACTCTTTGAAAAAAAATTTTAAGCAGCATTTATTTCTTTTATAGTTTCAAGATTCTAGCCATTTGAATTTATAATAGCAAAATGAATCATTAAAAATAATATGTTTGTAATTTTAATTGCGGGACTAGTTATTGCAAATAAATCATTCCACCTTTATGCAAATGAATTTGTTTCGTTAAAATACTTGTTGTGTTATAAGTTATGTGTGAAACTACACATGTAAACTAATAGTGATCTCAGGTTTAGAATTCCGAGATGATAATCTCTTGTGAAGTTAAACTTTCTTCCGACTGAGCCGGAAGGGATTAAATATTTTTGTTAGGTTATAAAAATAGAAAAAATATATTTTTAAACGATAGTCTGCCAACTAGTGGATAGAACAGCAAGACCGTTCCTCAAGAGTGTATGCGGCAGATATTTTTGCATGTTGTAATAAATGTAATTAAGTTCACAAAATAGGAAAATGTTTAGAATTTTGATCCATTACAAAATTTATTAATACAAGCAAATTATTTTTTCAAAAGTAACTTTACAACTCTCTAAACTAAATATGATAACATAATGCTTTATGTCAAAAACAATCATGAGCAAGAAGCTTTATGCAAAAAATATTGATAGCTCCAGACATTTTACAAATCATCAATGAGAATAAGCATTAAAATAATAAAACTTTACTTCAATCTAATTAATAGGTCAAAGCTAGTTCTCTAACAATGAAGATTCTCCACAAAAATCTAACGTTATTTTCATTTTCACACATTAAATGTAGTTAATTATCGTTAAAGGTAACTCATATAAAACGTTACAACAATACCGCTTCCTGTAAATTTGTTTATAATTTTTGAGTGTTTACCAACATACTGGTATCTTAAATTAATTGC
>NW_025783283.1:0-29463 GCF_021130785.1 Homalodisca vitripennis | reverse complement strand
CCTAAAATTCTTTGGGAGTTTCCAGACAGGAGAAATGAAAAAAAACCTGGGCGTTGTCACTGCACAGAATACAAGTCACGAACACGAGAACTCAAGAGCACTATCGTAGGTCACACCAGCACAGCGAGAGTGTGATACTAACAATGGCAAATTTCCGATATCTTATTACTCTTTCTCCAACCTTCCTATAATTATTAAACGACTTCCTTGTTTTTCATTACCTTAAGGAAACGTCCTTCAAAGTAAATCCTGATGAGGTCCCCATGATGTGTCGAAAACCAGAAAGTCTCTTGAAAATGTGGATTTTTAGTATAATATTGATGATATTCAGGTGATATATTTTTACCTGTAGTCTTTAGAAAACTGGTAAGGCGGTTCCAGACTTAAACCGTAACAGCCTAATGTAGCTATATGAAACACAAAGATAAATATTTGTACTTGCACAGGGTGGTGATTTCCTCACTTTATTGTCTGTGCTGATATGAGTTCATTGACTCTCCGTATATTATTATGATATAGGCCCATGCAATTCGCCTCCCTTTTATTAGTACTGAACAACTTATTTCCTATAATATTAATCGATAATAAGCTACACAAAAAAACTCAGGTGCTTGACAACGTGAGCTAGTATAGTAATAATTTACCCTAAACAGCTGATATAGTGCAACGAGTTTCACATTTACTTCTTTTAGACACCCAACATATTAAGAAAAAAACATTATCCTTGCATTCGATCTTGATGCTCCAATACTGGATGTTTCTACCCATATAAATTTTCTGTAAGGCCTTATTTCAACAATCATTAACCTAACAACAAAGTTTAGTTTTTAAATATAAAAGAGAAACAGAGAATTCTAAACAAGCGCCTATAGGATCTGAGAAGTGAAGAGCTCCTGCTTGTTTACTCTATTGGCGACACTTTCTTTGAATACCAATCTGAATAATCCAAATCCTATCATTTTATTCTTTATTCTTTATTCTTTTATCTCGAAAGTTTATTTTTTTTAAAAACCTAAAGTTAACATACTGCGAATTTTTGGGTTATTGGAAACTTAGTTTAGCTGTTACTTTTTAATGCATAACCGTCAACTAATAAAGTACCTTAAAAAATATTAAAACAGATAAGAACCATGCGAAGCATTATGTTTGGTGTTGAGGTTAAGTGGACTTAACCTCAAACGATGTTGAGGACTTTATAGTCCTAACTTCGCCTCTAATAAAGACATTTTTAATTTAATTTCATTTTCATTTCATTATACTCTATGTACGACAACTATTTATCTACCTTCACAATTTTTGAGTAAAATTTACACCACAATTCAGGGCTATAATTACAATTCTGAAATTCTGAAGTGCCAAATATGTCACATAAGGAATTTAAGCTTTTTAGATATCAATTTTATCATAGATAATAAGCTATATCGATAATATATTCAATAATAAAAGGAAACAGCAGTCATCAAGAACTGTAGATACTTTGGTCTTTATAACTTTGGCTTAACTTCCACAAGAGACAAACCACTGTACTAAACCGATATGTAAACTGCTTATCTAACGTATCATGCTTTGACAGTAACTCGTTTCTAAGAAAACTCTATATCGACTAGGTAATAAGTTTGTAACAGATACTGCTGTTTGAATCTCTGATTTCACATCAATATATAAACAATGAAACGTTTGTTGAAATGTTGAAGATGAAGCTTGTATTAGTTACTACTAACTTAATTACATTAAAAACATACAAACCAATACTTAAAACTTTTATTTTGTGAGGCCTTTTGATAGCAAGTCTATCTTTGTCAGACACATCACAAAAGTAAATACAAAAAGTATGTTTTAATTTACTTTCGTGATATGTTTGACGAAGATAGCCTTGCTTATCGAAGGCCTCACAAAATAAAAGTTTTAAGTATTAGTTTTTGTGTTTTAAATATGAAAGGTAAATAAAACGTTTCTTTGCAATTAGTATGACTAAAGAGTTATAACTTATCCGACAATGCTCTGTTTGGTGTTTTTCAGTTTAAACAAATTTAAATTCATGTGGCCTAATTATGATTAATGGAGTTTATGATTTTTTAATGGTTTTAAAAATGTTAATGTGCATATTAAAACTACACAAAGGTACACTTCCAAGACATCTATAATCCATTTAGGGTAAAAAAATTTAAATTAATATGATAACCTTTCTTTACCATATTGTATTACTAATTTGATGTATTTTTTTGCCATTTTATGTTGGACATTAAAAAATAAGAATAACATTACTATACATTTAAGGTTTGACTCTGACCAGTGATTTAAACGTCATAATTACGTTGTTTATTGTTGGAAATTTCATTAGGCCCTTATTATTGAAACACGATAGAAACTTTTTAAATGTCTGTGTTCATTAAGTGTTAAACTTCTTACTCTGATAACGTTTAATCAATGTTAAGTGCTTCAGAAACTGCAATTAAACAAGTTTAAGGGAATTAGAAGAAATATTGTTGCTGTAACTAGTTGCTGTTTAACTCAATTGGGAACTAAGTTGCACGAGTATTTCGTGCTGTAGGAGGTGTTTGTATTCTACTACAATAAAATTACAACTGGGCACCTTTCTTTATTAAAAACTAGCTGTTACCTGCGGCTTCGCTCGCAATCTTTAGAACCGAAGTCCTTATATTACTTAGTAAAAAGCAATTTATGATGTTATATGATGGGAGTCCTATAAAAATTTTAAAACTTAAGTAGTAGGCCTACATCAGGTAGATATTATTTAAGTTCATGGTAAATAGTACCGTATCAGAGTTTAAACTAAAATATTATATCATGTTTGGCACGTGTAGGAGCATTTTTTGGTTCTAATTAATTATATACATAACGTTACAGCTGAGTCTGCCTTGTTCATCCCGATCAAGAAAACACAAATATCGGATCATACAGGTCTCGGAAACTTTACTTCGGTCAAAAAGCATATAATTCCAGTCCTTGTCATTTATTTCAGGACGATTTATATATAAATATAAACTATATATATACTTACGTAGGACCGAGATGCCTACTTCGGTTAAAAAAGTGCCTACTTAAGACCGTTTAAATTCACTTACCTACTATGTCACAGTGTACCTTGCTATATTGCCTCGATCAAAATACTATATATGTTCAATTATCTAGTTCTCGGAAATCTATTTTGCTCAAAATCGTGTTGACATAGTGGAGTTTGCCTTGTCCTGATGAAGAAAAATACACACATAAGTAGTACTAAAAAGCCTATTACGACTTAGGGTGAAGTCCTACCTACTTCTACGAACATTCCAAAATAAATCGTTATTACAGTTTTGCATTACACTTGTTTTTTGGATTGTAGCCAGGGAAAGAATGAATCGTTGAGGCATGTTAGTATTCATTTCTCAGTTTTTTTCCATAAGTCATTGTTAAAATGTAATATCATAATGTCAAGGAAGCCCACCAGTTTAAAGTAACTTATGTAAAAAATTCATAACTTTGTTCATTAAGATTAGTTTTATAACAGTATTTAATGCATTAGATGATTTTAATTCGTCATTGGCGCAATCTGCAGTAAAATTAATATATTAATGTTTTTTTTACTATCTGCATTACACTACCGATCAAACATTGTTTACTTATTATTGAGAAAATTTTAAATGTAAACAGATGTTTTCAGAAAGTTTGTCGAACTACAGTATAGCTGTCAACAGCTGTTTAGTGCCAGTTTATTTTGAATCATGAAACGGAAAAACTACAATTTTTTCTGAATTCTAACATATTCCAAGTAACTTTTCTTCATTTTTTCTTCATAAAAACCTTCCTCGGATTTCAATGGACATTTTACAAAAAGAATTAACCGAATTGGTCCAGGCGTTGTTGAGTTATGCGCTTACCAACACATTTTGTGATTCATTTTTATTTATAAGATTTGCTTTTAATAATTAATGTTCATATGTCTGTCTATAAATATCTGAAAATATACAAAGACTTTTAAGAAATATAACTTTTTATTTTAAAATGTTTTGTTTTTATTACCAAATAACTGTTTAACTTACTGAGAGATCAAACCTATGGCAATGTCATTATAACACTGATGGTTAACCCTTAGTCCTACAGTTGGTAGGCTTAATCGCTCATTAATTGAGATGAGCAAAACAAAAACTTGAAACTAATACAACAGTGTTTCTTCAAGGTAATCGTATTTGCAATGATATGATTTCTCTTTTTCAATAAGGTAATGCCAATGCTTCCGCAGTATACTCTCTATTAAAAAATTATAGATACACACATTATTTATATTCAGAAACAATGGAATTTACAAACTGGTTTATTACCTATTTCTTTGTCATACTATTGTAATTTGACGTCGCACTGCGTCTCAAACTATAGAAATATGTATCTAAAAAATACGCTTTTGAATATAAGTTTGAAAAAACTGTTCACATCTCACATTTAATAGGTAAAAAGTGTACTTGAATAAATCCTATTTTACAGATTCATAATACTTTATGGATATTCCTTATCTATTGTGCACCTAATACGTATTCTGCAAAAACGAATTATTGTACTATGGACAACACAATAAAACTATAAAAATTTGTTTATTTTGTACAATTTTTAATTGTTGTTATTAATGTTTAAACATTTTAACAAAATAATACAACATTTGTGTTTTTGAGGCACTGTTTCTAATTTACTTAAAATGTTTTTCCTGCACCTCTGACCCATTACAACAATCACTACAAATATTCCTAACTACGTAACATGAAAAATTATTACTAATATATAAAGTATAATAAAAAAAAATTTTTGATCATAAGTAAAACCTATTTAGGAACTTCTAAATAACAAATTAATATTTGAGCAGAAATTTTGACTACTTGGAAAGATCTTAAGATACAATATTAAACCTAATGTTTTGCGAATTGTGTCTAATAAATAACCATTTATACATATTTACTCTTTTTATAAATATACACACAAACCTCAGAAAATCAAAAAAAATGCTAAATTTACTCATACCCAATCATGTTCTTTATAATATAATGCCGCTGTGTTAGTAAAGTTTGTTTATTTCTCTTGTAGTTGAACCTCACAGATATCATGACTGTGGATCGACAATAAATTATTCTACAAAAATACACAACTTTTTATGTTATCCGTTTCACTGTACTCTGCTCATATCCTCACACAGTTCTTTCCCTACACAATAATTTTTCAAACCATTTACACGTGTTTTCGGTCATTCAACATTTTACAAGTAAAATTGCTAGCTGTACGTTTCTCAATCTGCTTAATATCTAAGCACAAATAACTTAGAAATGTGGCCTCATTTATCCATAGTTGATATCAATAATGAAATCTATTAATGCACTTTCAATGTTAAAACCAATTCTGAATCTATTATTTTATAATTTTCTATAAATAACTTTAAAATATATATATATATATATTATATATATATATATATACATATATATTTAATCTCTCCCATTATTACAAAAACGAAAGCGGCAGGAAGTATTCCATTTGATTTTGGATTTATTGGTTTGCACCTAATAGCCTATATGTAAATATGGACTAAAAAAATTTAATTGGACTCAGTCTTTATAGTAAGTTTATGCTTATATTTTGAAGTCAAGGAATTTATATTTTCGCTCCTGTTTCGATGTAATCAATTTAAAATAATTTGTTAGAAATATTGCAGCTTATAAGATTCATTTATCATTTAATTCATTAGTTCAATGTTTATTTAATTAGATTTTTTTGCAATTTGCCCTGACAATTTTACAAGTAGACTTTGAATCTAATTTGTTTTTTAAACCTTTCAGTTTTAATGTCTTCTTGAGTTTTTATTTTGTTTTGAGTTTTATCAAATTCATTTGTACGGTGCCTTCCTTTTTTGTAATTCATCTAAAGTCATTCATCCAGGTTTTAATATTCGAAATGATAGCCATTTACAAACAATTTTATAAATAATCTTGTAATTATTTGTACAGAGAACGAGTCAGTTTCTTTATGAACAGATAATCAGTTGTCACTTTTTATGGAATTTCTAAGTAGTACGGAGTCTATAGAATATTGCGCCATGTGAGGGGAAGGAAGCTACCTAACACCACCACGCTCGCACGGGGTATTGTTTCATTTTCCAGTATTTCCTCTATATTTTGTCTGAATATTTAAAGTACTTAAAGTAAAACACAATCTATTTAATCCAAAATCAACATCGAAAAAATAGAATTATTTCTAAAGTATTCAATTTTAGAGCCTACAATATTTGTAAGAAATGTTTTTAAAGAAATGTTCGTTTAGTTTTACACAAATTATGTTTCGAAAGGAAATTTCAGTAGGCTATTCTTGTTAGATATTGATGAAATTTTATTTGCTGAACACAAATTGTAATTATTAAACACAAAATAAAATCGCAGACACATAATATATCTAAGGTAGAAAGGGTTGGTTCAATTTGAATGCTAATTTAGCTCCAGTTCACTTTCCTCTTATTGCAGCGTCTGGAGTCTGACGCTTTCTCAGACTTCACTCCTACAATTTGGAGCCATGTTCACCAGAAGAGATCCAAAAATTAGTTAACGAAGAAGAATCTGAAAACGATGCTTTACATCGTTTCTATATGAGAGACACGTAGACTTCTCAACCAATGGCGCAGTGTAGCGGGTACGGCGGTTATCGCAAGATAACAAGATCAAGCAACGCCGAGCGTGGCCGCTGCTTGGACAGGTGACCGCTGAGCGATCCTGTCCTTGCAAGCGGCCCGCCTGCCCGGCCATTGGTGGTGGTTCGGAAGTCACCTTTAAGCCGTTGGTCCCCTGGTTAAGTTTTCTTCTTAGCCCTAACTTCGCCTGGTAAAATAAGACATTCTTTACTTTACTTTTACTTTTTACTTCAAATTATAGTCTACTCTAGGTTAACAGCTATTATCATTGTCTTATCAGGTGTACAAATGAGTGCACTACAATGTTTAGACACTATCTCTAAGAAATATAATATTTTCTAAATAAAATAATATACTGTAATATAGGTTAAGTGGCAGTCTCATTGTCTCGTCAGGTGCACAGTTGTAATTGTGTTTTGTTTTGAATCTCTTCAGAGGAACGTGACTCCAGATTCTAGGACTCGAATGAGACACCGTCAAATAACAGACGCTGCTTAAGAGAAAGGCAAACTGGAGTTAAATTCAACATTATAGTATTATACACTTTAAGTGTACTGTAATATCATAAAAACTAAAATTATCTAAAAGTGATATGTTCTGTTATTCAATATATTCAACCTAAAATTTCATTATAGCTTTTGCAAAGTCCATGATCAAACTTCGTCAGCAATTTCATGGCCATAAACTTATCGAGCTGATCCTCTCAGGTAATTATTAGCATCCACTTACATGGTTTACTGGTAAGTGGGCCAGAACCTCAAGATACAACGTTACAACAGGATTTATGTTGGTTAAGAAGGTAAGTGATTGATATTCAACTTCTACATTGATTTCCTTTTTGAATTAATTTTATTTTCACTGTGAACGATAAGGAAATGAAAAGGTAAAACAACAGAGAAATATTGCTCACAACCTACAGAAGATGCTTCGCTAGCATTTTTGGTGGATAAAGTGAAAGCAATCATTGCCATTTATAAGGCGAAATGGAATTTTCAATAACGGAGTTCCCTTCAGCTCTACCCCAAAGGGCTCATACATTCACATCGCAGTGTGTGACATAAAGAAATATAGCCTCATCTTCATCTATCTTTTCACATGAATGGCTTTCTACTACGGTCATATATAGAAGGATATATTTTTTATAAAGTATCATAATTTACTTACTATCCAAAAAATCAATTGTTTTATAAAGTAACATTGGCTTAAGCGTCTTGATATAGTAGTGTTATTTAAAACCATGCGTTTTATATTAGATCACCATAATTAGCTTACATATCCAGTTCCTGTACTTAAACCTGTGTCCGATATTATTAAATTATTTTAAAAAATTGTTGGTTTTTTGGTGTCATATCCTTTGTATCATCATAGGAAAATTCTTAAAAACGGAATGTCTTCATAATACCAAATACTTCCCATATTACTACGAAGCGTATTTAAAGGGCTAAAATGTCTTTGCATTGTGAATATATATATATAGTAGAATATGTAGTGGATTTAAAAGAATGGTAATGGGAATATTATTCCAAATAATAATGGGGCTAACAGCACAATATTCCTTTTAATAATCGAACTTATATATTATAAGTTTTCATATTTTACTGCATTTATTACTTTAAATAAAAAGTGCTCTACTTTCTGGTAACGTGATTCCTAAAACTTTTACTGTAAAAAAGACTGTCGTTTAAAGGTCAACATTGATTTTATTTCAACCTATTTTTTAATGAATAAAGATAATGAGGTATAGTTTTGCAGTATTATTTTCTAATGATAAAAACGTTTTTAAATTATATTCATATTGACCTAGGCTTGCATTTAAGATTTCCAGTTCACTCCCCATAATTTAAAGCGACTCATGGCTATTGCAGAACAGAAATAGTTAGGATAGGCGTTTAACGTTGAGTAAAGTTTGCAGATTTTATTCGCTATAGTTTAAATTAAATTAAGGAGTTTCCGGACTTTTTACACACTTTGTACATTAATGGTATTTCTGTGTGAGAAGATTATTACGCTCTTACTTTCTCATACAGTGCATGCATAAAAAGTTACATGCACTGTTCATAGAAATACTTGTAACATTTATTTCAGATTTAATGTAAGACCAACAGGGTTCAAATATGTAAATATTCTGAGATGAAGAGTCTTTCCATTCATTTGCCTTTAAATGAATAATTTATTATTTTAAATTTGGTACTTTGGGATTATACCGACCACACCAGTATGAAGAACACAAAAATAGAAATTTATAGAAACAAACATGATAGAACGAAAAAAACAACTCTTCAATTACAAAATTACAAACTTACAAGCATTTCCAGGTATTGTGATCGGTATTGTTGTCGCTGTTATCTTATCTTTCTCGAGAATCCTGATTACGGCAGGCCGCGCGGCATCACGTGATTTGCACGGTACATAATTACCTTTCCATTACAATTCAATTTATATTTCTGATTAGCCCCTCTAGAATTTGATATTTTACTGATAGGTACTATCTCGAGGGATGTTTTTCTTTCGTCGACATCAGCGCGGGGCAGCACCTTCGGTGCTGCCCCGCGCTGATGGCCGGAGGCACTCGCATTTTGGGTGGCGGAATGTGATCAAGAATAAAAACAAGTTTTGAGTGTTTTTTAAAATAAAGAGTTTAGTTTGGTAAATGTTTGTTTTTGTTGAATTTTTGTGTTTGGAGAAATGTAGAGGTAAAACACGGAAGTACAACAAAGCGATGCACCAGCTGAACGGGCGGCGAGACTCTGCAATCACGTTATCTACTAGACGCTCGACTTTGACCTCTGTCTGAGGATGGGGAGGGGTTTGCGATAAGACAATTCCTGTTTTATATTGACGAAATATTGTTCTACGCTAATCTAGTAATCAGTAGAAACGAAATGTGAAATAACGATTCATGTCTGGGTGTGGTCGGTATAATCCCAAAGTACCTTAAATTTATTTCCCAATATTGTATGACAACAATATTTAAATAGTCACCAAGATAGTTTACTAAAATTCTGCAGTTGATAAATGTTCATATTATGTATTCAAATATACTTCGATAAATTGAACTGTTTTATCAGTGCCACCTAAACACAATTTCTGTAATCAGATTATGAAAGTTACTACACTTATTTTTTAGAAAAGAAGACTTTCGCAAACATGTAGGCCTACACATGAAATTACCGTAAAGTTATGTAACTTTTATGTGGTTGTATAAAACATAATTGTAAGAGCCTTATTCTGTAACAATAATTTTACTAAATAAGACGAACTTTCCGAAGAACAAGTTTTAAAAGTGAAATATGAATGTGAATTTGGCATGACACCAGTAGCAATACATCATTAGAAACAAAATATATTAATATTTTCCATTAAAGAAGCATTGAACTTATTTTTTATTCAAATGTAATAAATTATTTTGGTTTTCATAACAATTTTACGTTCATTTGAAAAATAATTAGGATGTTGGAATTCAATTTATTTCATTATTGAAGAATATAAAAGGGATAAGAGCTAATTTATACACTATCTATACTTTATAAATCGTAAGATTAAATACATTCATAATTACGAAGAACCACGCTAAGGCATTTCCAGAGTTTTAAAATAGCTTGTGTTAATGAATGGTTAATGATAGCTTGTGGTGTTTAACTATGAATATGTATACGCATATTCTTTACATTGTGTTATAAACTAAGTAAATAGAATGGCATCAATATTTTTTAATGTATGTAAGGTCAAATAATTAATTACAGTTTCAGTAATTATTCATTGGAAATGTAAGTCGTCAAAGCGTATATTATTATGAAGAGATGAATGATGAAATTTGATATTTTTGTTTGTAAAATGTGACATATTATGTTTTAAAATTAATTACGTTTAATTTGTACGTAACTTTAATGTTAATTACGGTTTTAAGTAAAAAGAGTTTCCTGATGAAAAACCTTCGAACTGGTAACCAACATGCATTTCATAAACTACATAAACACAATTTATTTAAATCTTTCTTGAACACATTTATCAATCCAACAACTGCACGTTTTATTTGGCAAAGACAGAATAAATTTGTATATGCTATTCCTGCTTAAATCAAATCCGCCTTTAGTGTCCATTATGACTTAAGACCGTAATAAACCATACCTGGGTGCCAGTACCATATAGGTATCAGTATGAGTATGATAGTGTGTGATACACTGTTGTCAAAATGCTGTGTAAGTAAATAAAATTAGCTCAATGAAAAAGCTCATGAATTCAGTATAAAAAATTAGAAAACCTACCAATTATACTTAATTGAAATCGAAACGACACAATTTAATGAATGATTAATTAATAAAAACTTAATCTCCAATACATTATACCTACTCCAACGTTGACTTGCTCATTGATGCACACAACGTGCTACAGTTCTGCATACAGATTGGTGTGCATTGTTATGTGCCTTGTACTCTGTATACATGCTGACAACAATACATGTACTGTACAATGGGTGTTGTGACCTAAGGCAGAACACTACAAACCACTGCTGTATCAGATTATCGTACACATGTCTTCACATGGACAACATGTATTTGAACTTTCGTGATTTGATTTTCACTTATTCTTATTACTATTATCAGTTATCCGTGGCTTCATAAGCAGTTTTGTAGACTTTGCATGTCTATGAGCACTTATTGTTCGAGTGAATGATATACCCGTCGACAATGTTGAGTTTGCTTTGTTGCTACGATCAAGAAAATCTGTAAAAAGTTAAAATTTATGGCATTTGCAAATTACTGCTGTCTTAATATAATTTTATCGTATTGACTAATCCTTATTTCCCGATCTGTAAAATATATTTACTTGAGAAGCCTACTTCTTTCAAAAGACAACTAAAATTGGTTTTATAAGAGTTTGTAAATTTATAGAAAAAGTTAGGTAGTAACTTTGTCTTTTTATATCTTCGTTACAATAGGCTACTAGCAATGCACTGAATACTTAATATTTGATAAACTTTACAGTTAAAATTATAATTTTCTAAAACTTTTAACTTTTTTATCTGGACATTTCCTTACTACAGTGCTATATAAACGTTGCAGAAAAAGTTAAGTAAGAAGTATTGTTACTATCAATCTTGGTCTATGCTTTCAAGATTATAAATATAAACAAACTGAAAATAGTGGTTAAACTTTAAACTAACTAAACGTGTTTTGCTGTCATAAAACAATGTTACCACAAAACAGTTGATTACATTTGACAGCTTCTTTCAATATTTGTTTGCTGTAATTCAACTGTAGAAACCAAGGTGCAATTTTTATCAAACTTTAGATACCAGTAGGGCATAGCCCGGAGGAGTTTTTGAAATAAGAATAAGGCTAAATTTAACCATGGACCCTGAGATGTCTAATTAAAATTACATTAGACTCGGTTGAATAGGTTACGCATGTAAACGTAGGAAACAAACACATTTTCGCATTAAAAATATTAGGTAGTATTAATATGTTTTATCAGTTACACTTTGCCATTAAATACTGTAACTTTATTGATTACATATAACAAGTTCGCTACTAAAGATAGGTAATAGTGTGAGGTGTGTGCCCCAATTGCTGTTTTGCTTGGTACTAACAGTTGGAAGACTATGCAAATATTTTTATATGTTCGTTATACACCTATGTACGTTTAATAACGAAGTACTTCAATCTAGGTTTACTTACAGAAATTGTTGTAATATTTTTAACAAAATTAAAACCTTGATCTGTGAGTTGAATCCAACTTCTATGAATATGTTAAATTGAAACAACGACTTTAAGCTTCGGTTTAAAATGTTATTACCTGAAGATAGCTCTCCACATGGAGGCCGAAATATTTCAAGATTTCCATTGTGTTTGTGATATTCAAACGCGATGAACATTAAATTATTACTAGTGTTCTGTTTTACTGTAAAAGAACTATATCATATTGAATGACAATTGCGCTTAGAGGAACTTTAGCAAACCTCGTCTTTTTACTGACCTGTTAATAACGAACACCAATTACTTTCGGAAATTGTAATTTGATTTCATAAACGTCTTGATGTATTGAGCTTTTTCCTATTTTCCAGAATTGAGGTTATAGTGAGTATTTCCCTGTGTCCCATTTTCAAATTACAAAATCAGTTTTAAGGGGAGATGTACGCCCGAAAATTAAAAACTTGTATTTTTTTCGTATTGTTTAGTTTGTTCTGATTAAAATGTGCATATACGGATCCTAAATAATATAAAAATAATATTTTTTCTTGGCAATTTTCTTGCATAAAGCGTCCACGGACGACAACCCACAGCATCAGCTTTGCGACATATCATGGTGTAGGTATAAGCAAGCCATTCGGGATGCTAAAACATATGAACATAAAAATTCACTGGACCAGCCCATAATTGATCTGATAAAATCTATATTCAGGGACCTGGCAAAAACTGAGTTGTTAGAGAAATGTCTTCACGGCCGCACTCAAAATATTAACGAAAGCTTCAATTCCGTTCTCTGGTCCAGAGTGCCAAAAAATAACTTTGTAGGACTACAAACTCTAAAGTTAGGCACATATGATGCAGTTATTACTTTTAATGAGGGTAATCAGGGGAGATTAGCAGTCTTAAAAGGGCTTGGGGTCAAAATTGGCAAAAATTTTGCAAAGTGCCTTAGTGAAATTGATCGAGATCGGATGATAAAATCAGATATAGCATGTGAAGAGAAGACAAAGCTAGCCAGAAAAAGGACCAGGATGATCAGGAAGAAACTCCTCGATGCTAAGAAGGAAAAGGGTCAGAATTACGAAGCTGGAATGTTTTTAAATGTAAGTAAATATATGTTTATCATGTTTTCGCGATTTCCCGAAAATCTATTTTTTTACACAAAAGTCCCATTATCTCAGAAATTAGAAGGCCAATTCATTTCACATTTTTACAGGTTATTAAAAATGTCTGTTTACACAACCCCTACTAGATTTAGACTTCTAGCTCAAAAAAAAAAAATATTTTAAAATAGTAATCCAAAATTATAAGCAAAAAAATTTACAAATAATAAAAAAAAATGCCAAAAAGTTAATGGAATACAATGAAATTAGTAGGGTGTCTTTAGAATACTATTTTTATTGTAGGGTAAAAATTTCAATTTTATAACTCTGATACTTTCTGAGATAATGGGTTATATATTAGCAGATGTTTAACATCACGGGCTTATGGGCGTACATCTCCCCTTAAGACTAATTTTGTAAAAGAACCCCAAACTTAATCCAACACTGACACTATTTGACACGTTTATAGAAAATTATATCCTTTCAAAGTTTGTACCTTAAAATATCTTGAATTATCATTGAGGGTTGTGATTATAAATAAATAGAAAATCACATATAGATTTTTTACTTAATTTTTTATGAGTATGAATAAACAGTAAGTCGGATTTTATTGATTTAAATTACATTAACCTTCTTAACTTTGAGGTTATTATTTAAATGTATATTCATTGGTACACATTTAGAAAAAGGTAATCTAGTACGTCGTAACTCAATTTAAACTAACTAACGATTATATATAGGATTGGCTTGAAAATTAACTCAGAACTCCAAAAAAACAGTTAGATAGCAATATATTTGTGGGCTTATGTGTAGTTTATAAATTGTAAAATACTGCAAGAGATTCCTGAACAGCATTACGTAGGAGTATCATCAAAATCCCTTTACCTCTCAGCATTTTCACCGGGTAGGTGGCAGCCATTCATCTTGGTCGCATCATTTTGTACAAAATGAAACATTTATATAGGCATCTATGCAGATACACTCGCCCACAGATATTAAGAGGGGGAATTATAAAAGCCTTAGAAAAGAATCAGCAGCACAATAGTTAACAAATCTAGCCGACGTGGACTGTCCTACGCATCTACTAAAAATGTATCTGCCCAGCACGTCTCAGTACTTTTAAATTTGTGGACTTGTGCAAATTATTTTAGCTTGTATCAATTTTATATCTTTATAATATAAATTAAATTTACAAAAGAATATATGAACTAGTGTCAGAGACTTGTTAACCACAACACTAATGATTTACGTAATGACAACTACTAGTTAGTTAACGTCACGTACAGCACACGTTTACATGTTGACGTAACTAACATATACTACACGGACCTAACTAGTCCATTGACATATTAATACTCTGTAATAAAGATAGTCTAGCCACTTGTAATTGAGTTGCATCTTAGACCGCCTGAGCTCTCTGTCATTAGGTATATCGCTATCACACGTACTGTGATGTCGAACTGTGTCATTATATATACCAAAATACATTATTGCATACAAATGGCTTACTGCACCTATATTTTGGTTGGGTTTCCAGTCTTAGATAAACAATTTTACTATTAACTTAGCTTTGGTAGAGAGGGTTGATTCAATAGAATGTTGAGTTTAGCTCCAGTTCACCTCCTCTTAGTGCAGCGTCTGGAATCTTACACTGTCTCAGACATCAGGATTCCTGAAAAAAAAAAACTCAAAACGAACTCTTTATATCGTCTCGACACCGGAGACAACTAGACTACAAAACATGAAAATATAATGTAATCCAGGTGAAGAGCCATCCTTATTGTCTCATCAGATTTACAATTGAGTGCACTACGATGTTTCTTACACAATTACTAAGATCCGCCAAGGTGCAGGCGGAGCAACCGAGTGTTCTCTTCACATTCACAGTTTTACTCTTGTAAATATTGAAGTTTTATTTGATCAATTTAAGGTAAAAAAATGTCTTTAATGGTCAAAGACCTGTTTTTTTACTTTTTCTTGAAGTAACAAAGGAATTGAATGTACTCAGAACAAGGAATATACGCAATAATTTAAGTAAAACCTGTACAATATCGAATCAAAAAGTGGTAATTGTTACTGAGATCTTATAGTGAAGACGGAAAAGAAGAAGTACCAGTCATGGAATAACAAATCTATGGTTGATTGAAAGACAATAACTCAAACAGTTTGTTAAAAGATAATGTCCTAATTTTATTTTTTAATAGCCTTTTAAAAGTTGGCAGGGAAAATGTTATTTTAAACCAAGAATCTGATTTATTAGTACATATATATTATTGAGATAGTTATTTATTTTGACACTTTTCAGTTCCAAATTCTGCTGGAGATGATAACTAACGCGTACTTACATTTTTTAAACCGTCTGCACTTTTTATTAGTAAAAATAGAATGTCTGATCATATACTATGTATTTATGTAATCAAAACGGTTAAAAATTATTAAAGTAAAGAATATTGAAATTATTTTGCTCTCATTCCATCAAGGGGTTTTTACATAATTTCAAACGATAAACTTTAACACTTTTTATTAATCGTACCTATGCTTTCTTCATCTACTGCACCATGTCTGTTTTCTATTGCCTTTGCTTAAGCAAAGCTGGTCAAAGCTCTAAATATCTTAGGCAACCTCATTTCATTGTGAAACAGGTAAGCAAAGTGCTACATGAGCAAAACACATTTTTGGTCTTGATCTCTGATCAACATCGAGGAATACTGAACTCACGTGTATACTGTTTCTTTAGTAATTACAATTATTAGCATGTCTTTACACTATATGTGAACTGACATTATCTATATGTGAACTAGTGGCACGCTTCCTTTGTATATCGGCAGAGGAACTTTCACAGTAAACTACATTTTTTATTTAACCTTATTAACCTATGTGTTGTGTACAATAAATACAGACTTAATTGTACTACTATTTAATCACATTTATTTTCAAAATATTGCTTCATGGTTTAAATCTCGTAAATTCTTAAAATATATTCGTTTTAAAAGTCCTTATATATAAAATGGCGAAATTGAGTGGGGAATGAAGAAGATTAATGCGAGAAATTAAGTTTTGTCATGCACAGGGTAATTCGATTGATACGGTGATTGTTAACACACCGTCTGCTGTCAATGTACCCATTGATGATGACGAATTCAACAGAGAAGTGATGCTTGTGGGCGGTTTCACATCAATATTTCTTTAATAAACTTTAGTTTTTTACTAAATATGATGTATTATGAATTCAGTTTATCAAAGTATTTGAAAGTTGTAAATCCCGACTGATTGATGTAAGGTAGAAATAGACTTACATAATTCGTAGTTCTAATAGTATAGCCAACTTGATTTTATATTTTGTAGTTACTAATGACTGGATAACGGTCTTGCTGGTTTATATAGTGCACTCCAAATAAGAAGTTCTATTTAAATAGAACCTTTATTATCTTTTTGGTTGGTGTATAGTACAGTCACTGCACGATAATAACACTCGTAGAGTGCCCATCTGCCAAAATATACTAGTAAAGTTGGGGAATCTCTATATTATTAACCAGGTTTACTATATATATATATATATATATATATATATATATATATATATATATATATATATATATATATATATATATATATATATATATATATATATAATAAATATTTATTTCATGTTTATTTAGAAGTCATTATAGATCAAAATTCCAATATCATACATCGAAATACTTGCATACACTAAATAACATCGATTGTTGCTATCAATAAAACCTTGTCGTTTCTTAATGACTGATGACCAACTTATAACTGATGTACACCAGACTACATCGATATGTTCTACAGTAACCTGTAAAATTTACTGCAGTATGTTTTATAACCGTAACAAAGAAACGCCAGAGCAGTATTTTACACGAAATACTTCCCTGAAAACGTGTGACAAGAGTTTTTAACCCATCTTACAGTCACTTTCCTGAATAAAAAAATCCTTCGGGTACGCAATTTATCACCTTAAACTGTAACTGTAAATAATTAAACACAATATATAACTATTTTTAGGTATTTTTAAAATAAAATGGAGTCATACTTGAATAGTAGCAAAAACTCCCATCTTGATCTCTCGAGTTTTGAAATACTTATTGAAATAGCCGGTTTAATATAATTAACCCTTCTGTGTAAACATTGTTTTATGACAGCGTAACTATACGTTTTAGTAATTTAACTACTATTTTCAATTTTTCCACATGTAGTGTGTAAATTCTCCAAGGAGTAACCATTAGTTTTCATGCTGGTTTTTTATTTCAGCGATTAGGTAAATACATTAAACGTATAAAAATTATAAGATGGTCAGAATTTAACTACGAAGGCCGCCTTAGAAGGAATCGGCAAGGTCTATGCTGGACGAAAGTTCGCAGGACTCACAGGTACTATCGTACCAATTCCATCTGGAAATTTTCCAAATGGGTAAATAGTGTCATAGTCAATGTACTGTTCACTTTGCATTCTTATTAAGTATTAGTTAGTTGCTATCTAACTTTTACATTTTAAAACTATTATAAACCCCATCTTAGTTGTTTTTTGGTGAAATATGCTTTTCTGATCTGTGGTATATATTTTCTTGATCGGGAAAACAAGACAAAATCAACTATGGAATACAAATACAAAGAATGAAATTAATTAATTATATTGCTATAAATATGCACTGTATGTCTATTTTATTGATTGAACATAGCAACAAGGTAAACCCAACATTGGCATCGTAAATATAATTCACTTGAAGCAGAATTGCTCATACACGTGCAAAACCTACGTAATAGCGCGCGAAACCGCGGTAACTGCTAGTTGAGTAATAGATAAATAGCAGAGATAGGTCAACAACAACAACTAATAATAAACTAATAAATTTAATTAAAGGATAATAAAGTTTTAACATGATAAATAGCAGGATAATAAATGTACCATTATAAATATTTCAGCTGAGGTACGTTAACCGGAAATGGGCAGATGGACGTTTAGTCGGGGGCAATTTGACTCCTGATATACAACACGGCTCAGTGGATCTCCTATTTCCGTCCTGTCTGTTGACATTTGTAACCAAAGGTCAAATAATTAATCTCAATGACGCATTTACATATAATGTACTTCTCAAAACAAAACAAAATACATTTACCATAAAATTGGACAATATTCAGTAATTAGGCTTAAAATAACATCTAGAATAAATAAATAACCCATTTACATTTAAATAAAAATATATTTTAACGTTTTCTTCATATATTAAATTAATTATGTTTTTAATACTCACAATGTTCAAAATCATCTCAATATTTCCTACTAAAGTATATAATTTAGCTTATTACGTCTTTGTATCTCCTCGTTTATGCCTTCCCCTTACTTTGTTCCACATTTCTTTAGACTCCAGACAAACGCTGATAATTTTTGTGCGACAAATACTTTGTTATGATTAAGATTAAATTTTCTGCTGCCACCTTGTATCTGCCATATAAGATATTTTTGATAAATGTGTTAAATATTTAAAGGGATACATAATCTCAATCTATTTTGTAATGAATACGATGCCGCAAGTGTTTTAGTACTTTCATTCCTTCTAGGTATATCAATACTTTTATCATTACTTTTTTGGGATTCATTTTTGAAAAAATATTTCTCTTAAAGATAATAATAATTTCTAGAATTTGTGGTTTATAGTTAATATAAATTCCTACCTTAAGTACATCCTTCCTTTACGTTTGTTTTAGTGTAGGAAGAGGGGAGTACTATGTATTCTAACTAGGACTGTTACAATTTATGCATCATAAACGTTTTCTAAGGGAAACTGCCGTAATAATATGATACTTCTTATTCGTCTCGCAAGAAGTTACTACTTCACCAAACGCGTACAGACCCATAGTCTACGTTTGACCACGTGATCGAACATTGTTGCTTCATTTGTATGATCAAAGATCTGTTCAACCTTTACAGACTATTCGACGTCTAGTCAATTTAAAATTCTATGTTTGTTGTGTATTTGACGGCTACCACCTTACCTTAATACTTTATAGTATTTGTTTTTTTGACAAATTATCAAAACTTGAATAGTGTAATATAAACTAGTCATCCTGAGCAAGTTCAGAGGAGTATATTCATATGTTATAAGAACGTTATTTTATTTCCAGACCAATAGGTATGGTAGTGTTTTAAAAGCAATAAATATCCTTTAATAAATTATGTTTCTGGAGACTGTTTATTGAATTCAACAAAAGAGATCCTAAAATAACATAACAATGTGCACCTCTCTGAAACATGTTGGCTAATGTTATTGTTCTCGTATGCTCAGTAGAGACTCATTCAATACTGTGATAGAAAACTTCCCCTCTAGGTTTGAGATATCTCTTTCAGTTCATTGTCCTTCCCATTCTGTAACAGATCTAAATATTCTGTAAAATTCGAGTATTTAGTATACTTAGTTAAAATCTTGTTTAGTCCCATAAACCTTATTAGGTGCTATTTGTATACTTTTTTGTGATATAAATCCTAACATTTTTTAAGAATACTGTGCGTGGATAACGATCATTATGGTTATGTGTTGTTACCTTGTCTAATGTTTGGCATCGAGCTGCAAACTACTTTTTCTGTGTTCTCATTTTTATTATTTGAATTTAAGTAATAAATCTGTTTATTACCGTGCTAACTAAGCAATTAAAATAATTTCACGTAATGTATTTACTGTTACTAACTCTTTATTTCCCACTTGGTGCCACTAAGATATATAAAATAGAAATATATAAATCAATTATTGCTATCGCAAAATGTTATACAATTTTTGCTATAAAGAAATCACTCCACAATGTTTATCTTTTTTAATACTGTTTATTATGAAGTAATTTAGGAATAATGAAATGGAAAGTTAAATAAAGCTTAAAACTATTGACTGATACTAAACATAAAAAAAACGAAAACTATGCATATTACGAGTAACTTGGAAATATAAAACTTTCGATTTATTCTATTACCTATCATCCAACATCCTATGAGTTTTTAATGAAAAATATTTTACAATATTTTAAAATTTTATTTTAAACAATATGTAATAGGAAAATATAAAATAAAAACTTTTTGACAACAAAAATGGTAGCAGTATAAAGTCTAGTTATTAAACATTTCTTATACAAGAAATATTATTTGCGGTTTATTTATAAAATTCTTACATTACTATATAATTTATTGATATGATACATTTTTAAGAATATTTTGAATAATTTGTAAAATATTCTTTTATGAAATGCATCCCAGTTATGGTAACAATATTAGTTCTTTAACCTTATTAAATTACTTAAAAGTAACCACTTTAAAACGCATAAGGATAGCATTGGTATATTTCTACTCAATTCCTATTGAGCCACCCCCAGCACATTGCTATTCAGTGAAGAGCAAAAGTTCAGATTCTTTAACGTAGTGGCTAAGTTCAAACGCCCAAGTCTGCTGACCCTTCTACATATTCAACAGACTAATGTTCTCAGTTTACACTGAGAGATTTCTTTTCGCCAACAAAAGCGTTCTACAAGAAAAGTAAGCAATTGTAATGTGTTTAAAAATATCACATATCTTTCAGATTATATGCAACCTAAGACGAAATGATTTAACAATCATACAGTTTTAATTACATTTACCATTTTTGTACTTAAAGGATCAATAATATTTTATTTCCTGAAAAGGTTTTTTGAATGTTTTGAACACAGGAAAACAATTTGAAATTGGATATTTTAAAGGCTATCTCTTATACTTTTAAGTTAGAAGTGGTTTAAGACTGCGAATTAAGTATAAATAAATTATTTTTATGAAATTAAATTTGTTGAATGTCGTACATGGATTTCATTTTAAATGTAATTTAAAACATCTATAATGCAGTAAATTTGTCTTTTCATAATTCTTAATCGGAAAATGGTACATAAAATCAGGGATGATAGTTGTAATGTATCTTAGAAGTGCTTCTTTCGGAAGACAATGCCTGAACATTCTTTAAACCACAAAAAGCAACCAATATTATATTTAGAATCTTCAAACTAGTCTAATTTTCTGCCGATAAAAAACTTATCAGGCAGTTTTTACTGTACATCGGTATATAATGTGACAGGAATGTATTCAAGACTGTAATACTATGGTATATTTCTTATATATATATATATATATATATATATATATATATATATATATATATATACATATATATATATATATGGTATACAAAATGTATTTACAACAAGAAATAAATGAAATATATATATATAAAGATAAATGTAATAATAATATATAATAAGTCTTAATAAACATGCCTACTTATAAAATTAACAGTAGTAATATTTTTAAGGGGAAACTGTTTCAATTTACATCAAATATCTACATAAATAGGCAGGTTTCAATAAAAACAATAATATTTTACTAAAAGTTTATTTTTGTTATTTTATTTCATTTGACCTTTACTTTTGACCTATCTCATGAATAATTTTAAAGCTCTTTGAGAATACTATGTTTAAAATAAAACGTCACCTATATAGGATATTGTTAAATCTTACTTGATAGTACTGTATTATATTCAAACTTATTTAAGACAAAAAATATTTGGAATTTAAATATTTCTTTCACTTACTTTTTTAAAGCTCACCTGTCAATGACATCTGACCGTTGGTACTCTCGAAAAATCAAGTGCCCAGAACAACCGTGAGACACTAGCTTGCAACACTTGAGAATAATGAGGCCTTATGTAAACAAGTTGGGAGCGAGAATGTCTCATATCAGCGTCACTTTTCACGTTTTCCAAAATATTTTTGAAGTTATTACCGATGTTAGAACATCTACTAGGTTACATAACTCAAAATAGGTAGACATATAATGGACAGATAGTAGTATATATCCTGGAGGCTTTAGATATTTTGTTTGACAGATCGAGAGAAAAGATTCTACAACAAGCACAATAGGATGATAAGCCCTCATGGAGTTATACAGCACCATATATGAAAAAAACTAATATTGTTTAAAAACTTAAGCGATCTCAACACGACACAGGTTTACCTTGGCTAGACAAAGACATGTGTACTGGTGTGATACAACAAGATTATTAAGAAACGATTAACCTAACCTACAACAATAAAGTTATTATATATACTGAGAGATCAGACCGACAGAGATACTGGCGCTGCCTTTTATAAATAAGATATACATTTATATATAAATATTCAACAAAAAATAAATAGGATAATAAGGTATCACTCTATACAGCCGAAATGTATGCAATTTTTTAAAGACGTTATATTCATCTTTCGGAATCTATGAGGATAAAGATCTCGCAAATAATATATTAAAAGAATTATTAAATTATAGCATCAATAAATACATCCTAAAGTGGTATCTTGGACTTGCGGGGGAATAGCTGAAAATGAAATAGTACACTTATTAGCTAAAGAAACGACTCTAGGAAATGTAATGACAGAGAATTTTACATATGAAATAATGATTTAAAATACAATATAAACAAAATGAAAAATGATTTTACCGTCAAAAATAAATCCCAACGTCATAGAAATGTCAATATGGAGTTCAAAAAGTACTCTTTGTTTATCATGGTTAAATCATCGTTAAATAAATATGGTGGTGTCTCAAATGTCAATAGAGATTTTAATTTCCAATATTTGCAAAGTACGACTTGGACATTTCAATACAAACACCTGCCTCCATAGAATTTTTCATTAGGGGAAAATGAACCATGGGACCATTTATTTTCCAGGACATACTTATGGAAGAAATAAATGTTTCCAGCACATAAAAGAAATCTGCAGTAATCATACAAGCCTGAAAGAAAGAAATAGGTTTCAATGACCTGTTGTATATACAGAACTTAATATTTTCCTGACAGAAATAAGAAAAGGTTTTAAAAAATAGAGAATTACACAGTAACATTGAATACATGAATGCTTATCCAGTTTTGGGTCCTTCTATTTGCGGCATTTCAATTTTTTTCAGATTTCTGAACTCGCCAAATATTTACGACTAATGCTGATACTAACCTGCTGATAAAGTCTCATACTTTTAGAATAAATATGAAGGACAACAACAGAACAAGAGAAGTTCGAAACCTCATGGATAAAATCCAGGTTGCCAAATTATTAGTTAAAGGAACAAAAAAAAAAACAAATTTAATATGTTACTTAGTAGTTTAATACTGTTGATTGACTATAAGCGACGACACAACGATTCCCATTGAAAAATTATAAATTAATTCGGTACTGAGCGTAAAAATATATTTTTTTAAATTGGTAGTCAATGGGTTAAAGACAGGTTTACATAGGTTTAATCTTTGTATTATAATATTTATTAATAAATTAATAGCATATTATAACTGAAAAGTGCCCAAAATATTGCGCATATGTATCCGCAACCCATCACTGCTGAACATTAAGAAATACATAATTTATAACGAAATCGTTGATCTAAATAGTTTATATCAGTAAGAGTCACATAGTATTTCCTATTGTACATGCTGATAAGTTTGTACATTAGTTAAAACATATTTTTTTTCTCTTTATTTTATATTGGCATTTACCAATAAACAGATATGAAAATTCGTTCCATAAACGACAGCTCTAAAGAAGGACGATAATCATAATAAAAGTTGTAACTTTATCGGTTCCAAGGCGAAAATAATAAATTAACAACAGTAGAAAAAAGCCTGGCAATTAAGCCCCAAAATTGACAAAGTGAAGGATGTAATCACCAAATACGAGCACTGTTTGTCAGTCATGTAACATCTCATTTCCTGCGTAATTTTCGTTTAATCATTGTTTTAGGGCCTTTCGTTTGCTTTTTATTGCTGTTACAATTTCATTTAAGATTTTTAATTTCCTCGCTGGCCTGTATGAGGAAAATATCCTAGACTACATACATTTCATCACAACTACAAACCGTAGGTATAACATTAGTTATTTAACTTTATTTCTATTCAATATTTACTTACTTTTACAATTTTATATTGTTATCGTCCGCCAATATAAAAATCCTGACAATATAATTATTAATCAGAATTAATAATAAATAAAATATAAAAATGTAATTTAAAATATATTTAATTAGAATAAAAGACTTGTGATTTTTTTCAATGTATCAAGAAAACTAAATTCAGCTCATTAAACGGTAATTGCTAATAAGTATGCATGGTTATTGGTTGTATATGGGTCGGTACACGACAATACACTATTAGTTTTGATTATTGTACTGCATTAAAGCTTACATTATCTGAACTTAAATTTTGGTACTACATTGAGGGATTTTTTTCTTTTTTTTCACCAGAAGTGCGGGGTGGCACCAACTAAGCCCACACGTCGAGCCAGGGACATTTCGATCGGTACTTTACCGTGCTTAGATCACTTTAGACGATTTGGCACGGACAATACCGATCATTAAATGCTCCTGGACAAAAGGTGCAGGCTTTGGTGGCGTCTTTAGCGAAAATTCTATGACCATCCCTCGAGATAGTACCTCAATTCAAGTTCATATCACGTAAGCGAGCGTAAATTTTAAATATTAAAAGACTGGAATCAAGGGAAATGGGAATACGGAAATTAACTGGAGCAAGCGACATGACTACAGCGGAACTCACTACTGCCACGAGAGTTACTGACGCGGCGTATCTGGTTACTTTTGGTGGCGACCTTCACCAGTGCAACAATGCAGATACCAAACAATAATCAACTTACAGTATATTTTCGATTACTCAGTGATGTGATGAGTCAGGTAAGATGGATCGTGAAGTGATAGTACTCCGGCTTAAACTGAATGTTCATACATCGAGTTGACGTTGTTAATGTTGAGGTTAATATTGTGCTTTTTACACTGTTGGTTACTTAAGATTTATTTGTTTTTAAATCCGACAATGTCTTTGTGTGGAGTTAGTTCAGAGACTGTTAAAGCTCTCCAGTGTTCAAGTTCCCTGTAAACAATGGTTTACGTGATTATCATGGCACGCGTCTAAAAATTAGTATGGACCTTTGTAAACCTTTTGCTGAGAGTAGGAGGAAAGCTTGCGTTTTTAAGCTAAAGGTAAAAAAGTAAGCTGAGCCTGGAAGACATAATGAAGAAAATTTCAGAAATTTTAATGACCGAAAATCGATAAATTTAAATGGGCTATACGAACGCTTGACCGAATATAACACTAAATTAAAGAAAGAACAGGATTCTTCACTTGAAGATATGTAACAATTTAATCAGTGGAAAACAAGCTCTTGATGATCTCATCTAGAACATAGAGTTGAGAAGATGAAGCAGTATTCTAGATCGAATGCAGTGGAGATCCAGAGCGTACCTGGACGACCTAACAAAAGTGTATACAATGTGGTTAAGTAGGTGGAAAGGCTCTGGAGAAGCTTCGTACTATGACCGATGCGTGCCGCTGCTTGGATAAATAGAATAGCCGAAACGCAACCCTCCCTCGTCCTCTTCGACAATAATTATCATAAAGTCAGTGCCGGGCCTTCGCAAGGAAGAGTTTGGAATAATAGCCTGGGGTGGAGCGTATCAAACTCTTTTACAAGCCACTGCAAGTGGTTCAGAAGGCAATCTTAAAAGCCGGTTTCAAAAAATCTAGGAGATATCCTACTGACAATTTATATCAAGAAACTGCCATTCTATCAATTTGAAAAATCTTAATTAAAACACTCCTTGTTCACATTTATAATCATTTTTATACAATTTTCTCTTCAACTTCACATTCTCATAAACACACGATATTCACGGCATATTGGAGTCGCATCAATGCAAATCAGTAAATCCTTCTCATCTACCAAATTCTCTTTATATATCCCATCTTGTGTTTAGAAATATCTGTAAATAACTTTACAGACAACCAAATATTCACCTCACCTTCAAAATATACGTGTAAGAAAACGCTCGAATGAATGGCTGTATCTTATCAGTGCGGAGGAGGCCGAGGCAATTATCACGGCTGACTACAGAAAGGACCTGACTTTTGACTTTGCCTCCCCCTATTATTGCCCCTTCAAACAGCACCGATGCCTCTAGATGGACTTTTCCTATTTTATACATTTTTTTTTTATTTCATAACAGTTCGTAAAGAAATCTGCTAGTAATGTGTTAGATTGTTTTGCAGGTTAACTTTTTGATCTTTAAAATACATCATTCCCTTTTTTTCTTCTCTTTAATTCTTTCCTTTAAACTATTTGTAGTATTTACGCTGTATGTGTGTGTGTGTGTGTGTGTGTGTGATAAATTTGATTAATTATTGTTTTAATCATTATCAATATTTTATCTTATATACAGGGTGAGTCAGAAAATATGGTAAAATATTTTTCGATGTGATTTTAGAGCTAAAAATAAGAAAAAAAATGTTATATAAAGATAGGTCCGGAAACGCTGGTAATGGCTGGCGAAAGATTTTGCTTTCTTTTCAGTTCACCTGGTGAAATTAAGTGATTCTGAAATGTTTTTGTTCTTACTTTTTAACTCAAATAAGGTGGATTTATAAGGAAAATCACCTGAAAAAATCAAATAAAACCACTCTAAAGGTTGTACTGTGGAAAAAGTATGAAATTTTCCAAAAATCTAATAACAAAAAATACCGTCTAAAATGTTTGATGTCCAATAACATTGTTAAATGACCAATAAACAAATTGTTTTTATCCTAATATAGATTGTAGAGAATTTTATTCTGAAAACAACCATAACAAGCAAAGTTATCTAAATGTGTAAAGACGTTATGAAATTGACTCCTCACGTATTATACAACACAGCAAACTTTTTGTTGTTTAATAATAAGGAATGATTGGTATATGATTGGTAACAGCTGGTTTTAATTAATCATTTAAACAACAGCTGTTTAAAGATTTTTAAATAATAAATAATCGGCTGGGCATTTATTATTAGATGACATATGTCACCTCATTGCTGAACAAAACAACAAACTGTAAAGATACTGTGTGTTTGTGTTAAGTATTTAAACCAGTTATTTTTCATCCATTATATGATGATTAATCACCAGATTAAATTCGTCCAAAATCTCCAGGGAAGCAACTCGAGCCTACGCACAGGCTTTTCTGCCCATGTAGGCTGATTTCCTAGGTCACTTTAAATTGATGGGTATACTATTTTATGTATAATGTTGTTATGTAAACATTTAACAAGATAATATAAATTTAATAGTAAATTTTAACGCATATGTATATATTTTTTGGAAATAAATTATGATTCAATTCAATTTGAGTGGGGAGAGAGAAACTTTCTCTGGAAAGAGTAATAATTTCGTATTATCCAGATTACTTGCTAAGATTATTTTGGTAGGATCTAGAGTATCGATTACTGTTTTTAGAGGTTTTCCTTTTCAAGTTCTATTTTTATTGATTTACTCAAAGGCTAATATTTTAACATGAATATAATTCTACATATCACTTTCTGTAGTTTTTAAGTATAAATGTATCAAACATATTCTTTTTAATTAATTTTTTACTTTATAGTATATATTGAAACCTTGGCGCTTTTATACAAGCAATCATTTTAAAATAAGTTTGAAAAAATAACAATAATTAAAATTTCACAATTGCATTCAAACTTCAGAGTGTTTTGTTCATTTTGTAAACAAAAACATCGTATAAAATGTTTAAAATAACTGCCATTCACTCACTCACACATAAACAATTTCTTTCATTCACCGAATAGCATTCATTCTTGTCAGCTGTTTTTTGATACACGTTATACCAGAAGCATATGATTGATTTTATTAGTTTTGAATTGTATACTTAGCGGTTCATTATAAACTCGTCACACTAAGTAAGAAACAACATAAGTCATCAAGAGGTGTCTTAGCCGAGTTTGGACTGTTTTTGGGATCATTCAATGGTTTTATTTACTCAGGGAGTCTATTGATCAGCTTGGCACCAACCGTTTGCCGTTCTATGTTGTACGCGGAAGTCGTCCCGTACTGGTGAACGTTTCCTGCCTTGGGCCAAGTCACACTTGAATCGACTGTAACAGGGTGACCCCACAGATATACAGGCAGGGCAAAGTCAACAATCTAAGCTCCCTGAAAGTATCCCTACAAGAATCTCTGAAATTCAATTTTGAAATTATTCAAAAGCTTTGTTTTTACTTATAAATACCCTTTCGAATTTGTATTTATAACAGCTGCTCCATAACAGGTTTAGGCTATAATTATAAACAAATAATATATTTTCAGATATCATAGTTTTGTCGTAAATTTATACAAAACAAATTTTATATTATTTAAATAATTCTTTAAATACCTTTCATCAGCAATAAAAAAAAAATATTACTTACGCATTTCAATGTTAAAACATCATTGTCTAAGCAGTAATACCATCATAAGTTAACATGTTTCGATACTAGGCGTCGTCATTAATAAAAAAAAGCATAAACACGGATTGGTTGTGGAATGCTGATGGAATATATGTTAAATCCATTTAATTACTGTTTATTGCAATCCAGAAGCTAAAAAGAGAATTTTTATAAAATACTTAATTACAGTCTTTATGCTAATTTTAATTATATATAGCAGGAGGTATTGGGGTTTTTCATTACGAAGTGAATTCAAGGTATATTTCGTGATACAATTATATAAAAGATAGCTGTTATATTATATGTTCCATTTAAATTAATTTTTAGATCAAATATTTCATATGTTATAAGTCTAATTTGGTATCTGAATATATATTCAACTTTTTTAATGAATAGCGAGATTTTTTTTATTGAAAAAGAGTATAATCTGTAACTTTTCTGAATTGAAAGAATGTAAATATCGTATAATTATCTTAGAAAATTCCAAATGCTGGAATAGAAACACTAAAACTATAATAGCTGCTAATGGTTATGAAAGCATAGTAAATGAGCCAACTTGATTAGCGGAGTGATCAGAGAATTATATTGACCACACATATATAATTTCGCCTCTGTACTCATGTACAAATAACGAAATTATGACTATATATAAGAGTGGCCTGCAGAAACAGGATATTATGGATGC
>NW_025783282.1:0-30479 GCF_021130785.1 Homalodisca vitripennis | reverse complement strand
GTTATTGCTTCTGCAACATTGTCACATACAGCTTGCCTCAATGGCAATTCTTTGTTACGCTTCTGCAACATTTACACATACAGCTTGCCTCAATGGCAATGCTTTGTTTTACACTTCTGCAACATTTTCACATACAGCTTGCCTCAATGGCAATGCTTTTGTTACACTTGTACATCACTGTCACGTATAACTTGCCTCAATGAAAATGTTTTTGTTACACTTCTGCAATATTTTCACATACAGCTTGCCTCAATGACAATGCTTTGTTACACTTGTACATCACTGTCACATCATATAACTCGCCTCAATGAAAATATTTTGTTACACTTCTGCAACATTTTCACGTACAGCTTGCCTCAATGACAATGCTTTGTTACACTTGTGCAACATTGTTACATACAAAAACCCTGCACAAAGACAGCGAGGACAAACCGATCCAATGATTCACGCTTCCTGTCCCGACCCCGACAACATTGTCATCCCCCTTCCCACTTCCATCGGCGTATTTTTTCATTTCTGACAACCCTTATTGTTTCTCGCCCGCAGATAAGTGCTGAAATATCACCTCTGGAAGTTTTGACAGGGGAAGTACATTAACGCCTTCCCCGCGGACTCTCGATCGCCCCTCTGTGTGGGAAATCCTAATTGTGTAAATATTTTCTCGTACTCCCCATCGGTGGTTTTGGACAGCACATGGAAGGCGGGTCTACTGGGTAATTAATTTTCAACCGTTTTCCATTTTATCGAGAGGAAGCTGGGCGCTTGGCATTGCCATATAGAGGAAAGCACAAGTCTGATTCTATATTCTGGAGAAATGTTGTATAATGGTGTTTTACTTATGACCGTACAGCGGTGCGGTGAATTTGGACCTATGTATACTTTATTCGCTATCATGCAGCTCATTTTTGCCATCCAGGCACAGCCTAGATACAATAGTAAAACATGATGCGACACAAATCACATTTCATAGCTATTAGTGGAATGCCTGGAGCGTTCAAAAACGTTAAACCTAGGAATAAAATTAAATTGAATGAACTTTTATGATCGAAGATTTAGTTTTTTCACAAGAAGTTGGAATGTTTACCAAAGGTATTTTGTGCATTTGATTTTTTCATAGTTTTTAAAAACTATTATACAAATATAATATTTAGCAAAACAGTTTTGTTTTAAATGCATTTTTTTTTAATTTATACATATGGAATTTTATATATACACATATATATATATATATATATATATATATATATATATTATATATATATATATATATATATAATATATATATATAGAGAGAGAGAGAGAGTGAGAGAGAAAGAGGAGAGAGAGAGAGAGAGAGAAGAACTAAAGAAAATTATTACTATAACAAAGGAAATGTAATTATAACTAAATAAATTAAAGATACCTGTGCGTCAAGGGCAGTAGGGGTCTTCACAGATAGATGGTTGGAAGGGGAAGATGAAACGTGGAGGGAAGAGGGGAGTGGCAGCTGCAACGTTGAATTTTTTTTATATGTGTATATTTATACATATTTAATAAAAATAAGCGAATTAAAGTGATTGAAATAAAGGAATAAAATTATGAATAAAATATTTGTTTATATAAACATTTGTAAGCAAATCTAAAATCCCATTGTATTTTATTTATTACTAGCTGTTTCCCGCGGCTTCGCACGCTTTACGTAAGCCTTGGCCATGTGTTTGCACTTCTGGTTCAAGTGCATTATATTTTCTAACACCGATGTAGAGTTTGCCTTGTTGTCACGATCAAGAAAATCTGTGTATGCTTATTATATAGCCATTATTACACGTACTTGTGTTTTATTATAAAGCGGTCTAAACAGTCAAGCTTTAAGTTCAACCTGTATATTTATCATAAAGACAAACATATATTATAACTTAGTGCCTTCAAAATAGTCTTTGGCAAATTAATATACGTAACTGTCTCGTATTTGCAGTTTATAATGTTGCAGGCGCTTTGAAAATTTTATATTTTGCAGCGCCTTGCGCCACCTCGTGGTGAGTTTTATAAATGAGTATAGCATATAAACATTCTCCGTCGAAAAGTACATATACATTCAAATTTTCATAATGATCGGTCAAATAGTGTACGATTCCATAAAGGAAAAACACACAAACATTCATTTATTTAATTAATCATCAAGTAATGAACTGCAGTTTTAAATCGAATTAAAACTACAATATAAAAACGAAACAATACGATTTTTTTAAGTTTCATAGAAAAAAATATCTTGAATACAATTTCTGTTAGAAATTTACAAGAATTATTAATCAAAAACATAATTTTCACTGTAATACAAGTTATACACAAAATATAAGGAGCATATATCATTGTATAACTAAACTAGCCGAAAAATTACGCTGTACTTTGCACCTGCCGCTCCGCTCTTCCCTCCACGTTTTACTACATTTTCAAGGGTCCTGCGACCCTAATATAGGCATTGGTATCTTTAATAGATGTTACTCTATATCTTTTTAGGTGAAATTTCACATATACAATTTAAAAAATGCTATTTAAAGCAAAATTATATGCTCAAAAATTAAATTTTTATAGTAAGTTGATTGGAACAATGAAAAAATTGAGAGCACAAAAAATATTTTTGGTAAACATTGCAATTTATAGTTTAGAAAATAAAATATCACATCGACCATAAAAATTCATACACTGTAATTGTGGTCTGCGGTCAAAAACCCCAGGCGCTCCACTATATGTTGGGTTTTTTCTCGGGTGAAATTCAGTTGGTAATAACTACCTACTTTAGTAATTGGAAGGATAATCTTTAACTTCAACAATGCATCATTTTAGCGTCTTATTTTAACTTGATATAATATAGCAATCATCGTTACATCTATGATAAACATATACCATAGGTAAAATATTACAAAATTCGTTTAATATATCCTCTTTTAATCTCATAAAGGCATTGCCAACTCTGTGGCATTGTCATATACATGGAACCCAGGTCTGTACAATTTACACATTTACTTGTTACTTAGTTTAGATATCTTTTAAAAACATTAACACAAAAATGCTTATTTGTGTAATAGTTATATCGTTCTATAAAGTTTATGTCATTAGTAAATGCGCAAGGTGTTAAATAATAAACTTACCGTACCGAAATGTTTGAAATATTATATTTTTTCGTTCCCACGACTGAGTATACACACTTCTAACAAATTTTCAAAAAGACTTCACCAAACAACTACCGAAATTAGGAAAACAGACTCTCCCACAGGTGGATCTGGAATTCATGCCAGCTTCGCACTTGGAACAATTCATGGTCGTGAACAAGATGAGAGAAAGTGGGATGCGCTTAAAAATATCTACTTGTTAGAGTCTATAGTAAATGCAAATAAGAAGATAGACACGACCACCTCATAAAAACAAATCAACTCATTATTTAGAGTTTAGTTCAAGTGTTAAATATCTATTATTGCCCTCCACCCCAAGGCTGCTGGTGCCGTACAAAGGTCCCGATGTGAGTTTACGTATCCCGCACGTTCACGGCGCATTACCGTATTACACGCACAGGGCCGTAACTAGAAGTCTGGTGCCCGGGTCATCTCGGAATCCCGAGAACCCTACGTTCACTATCGTGTAAGGAGGCCTGGGTTCCTACGTTTGCACAGTAGATACAGCCCTACCTTATTTATTGTGCTCTTGGGTGGCCCTGGGTTTGTAACACAGCAAGGGATTAACGTGAGACCTTACTAGCTGAAGTAGTTCCGAGATTAGTTCTAGAAGGCCGTGGCAGAAGCGTGGCATTCGGATAACTGCACTATTGTACACCGTGGACTTTGTACAATAGCAAATTCTTTGAACAGAGGGGACCTCCCTTTTCAACTGATTGTTACGAGGTTAGTTTTAGAAGATGTAAAAGAAGCTAAATTGATACTATAAACACTGGCTTCACCATGAAATTATAAAAGGTCAGCTATTTTGGTTTCCCTCCAAAGATTGAGTGAGTTAACTTGAGTCTACAAACTGTCTCCATAATAAGTCTTTCCTCTTATATTCTCATTATTTAATATGCAAGTTCTAAACTTCCCTCAAGGAACAGTTTTGGGACCCATGCTGTTCTCCATTGTATAAAAAAATGTTGGACAGTGAAATAAATGTAGCCACTTTTTGCTTTATTCCTGACAACTTTTGTCTAATTCCACTTTAACATATTAGGTTATTGCAAAATCCTATGAATAGGGTGCTGAGATGATGTTCTTAATATCACACAGAACTTTAAATTATCAGAATCTAGTTACTTTATTCTGATATTATGGTTGTATTTACATTCATTCAATTGACATGCTATGTACTATTTATCCAGAATTCATAATTTTTTCTATATATAATAATTAATAATTAGGTTATCAGTTCACAAAATTTTTTTATATAATATTTTATAAAATTACTAAAAATGTGAACAAAATAATAATATTTTAAATATATTCATTTCACAATTAAAATAGTTAGTAATTAAAAATTTAACACAATACATCTTAGAAGCAACTAAAGTTTTGAATTAAATATGCTACAACATAATATAATATTTTACAAAAGAGATTTTCTCATAAGTAAGAACGACTGTTACAGCGTTGTATGAATTTCATTACACTCCTCTTCAATGTATGTCATGGTAATATTTTTCAAGATTTCGTTCTATAAATAATTATACGTCAATTTTATCAGATTTCGTGACTCCTCATATTATTATTATTTCCTGTGAGAACGGAAGCGTGGTTTGTATTGTGGCCAACAACGTTACGGTAGCCGCGAGCGAATTGTTTCACCAAGAAATATCACCGGGCCGACAACCGATCCCTGTGGGACGCCGCGTTATTTGTCAAGCGAGAAGTGTATCACTGTTTTTGCCCCTGACTCAAACACCCCCCTTGACACTTCCCACCCCTCCCACCAACCCTCTTACGGTCGTACATCTTGTGGCTTAACCGGCTGACACGTCGGTGGTTACGATCCTTCGGTTAGAGACGTGTGATTAAATTACGTACAAAAACTTGTAAGTGGGAGGAAATGGCTATTGTTTGTACACTACCTGAACAAAATCTGTTTTACATTCTTGTTGAAAACTCTGATGGATAGAAAAGATAATTTTTTTTGTGCTATATTTTTTTAAAGATTTCTTAGCGTTTTCTGCCTTTTATTACGTGGCAAATAAAAAACTATTGAAGCATTATAAGATTCCTAAAGCGCTACGACAATAGCATGAACATTATATTCAAGAATAGATTATGTTGCATGTAAAATAGAAAACGACAAGAATTTTAAATATAAAACTACTTAGATCCCACAATTCTGATTTAAACCAATCATACCTGTTTCAATAAAAACATGTAGCATTGTTGTAAGATCACAATTTTTAGTTCTTATTTTCGTATAAAATAATTATATTAATAACTAATCATGAATAATAGTTCATTATGTTAATTGCTTTAGAAAGTCTATGCATCCAAACTTGTATATTATTTTTGCTTATGGACATTTTAAATTATTACAGAACAGTGTAAACATTTGTAAAGAACAAAATTATAGTTATTACTCAGTTAGTCCAGGAAGAATAGACTTTTAATTTGGCTATATCCCTTCTCAATTAATTCACATACATTCGTGGTTGTGTTGATTCAATTCATTTAGCCGATGTTCTCTGTAGGGTGTCATAAAATCCGAGAGTGGCGATATCACCGTCTACAAGCAAAGAGGGGGCAAGTGTTTGTGTCGCCTCGGCCACGAGACTGAGGGGGAGGCATTTATTTATCCTCCCACTCGTGAACACAAAACACATTTTAAAACAAACATACGCACACGCGCGTTCATATCTGAAAACACACAAAAACTTTTGCCCTTTTTTGTACGTACAAATAGAAACAATCCCTGCCGTCGAGTTAATTTTACGTAAGTGTCCAACTGTAGAAAAATACTGCCAATTGGCAATGCTATTAACTTGTATTTCTGGCAAATTTTAGGAAAGGAACAGTAAGAATTTTTTAATAATTAATAAATTACTGCATATTGTTTACTTGAATTGATATCTGATACATATGTCGTGTCTGTCCATTAAGGAACCCTATTGAATTTTGTATCAAGCCGCCATAGGACATATCTTCTGTGCGATAGCTCTTGAGAGAAAAATCCCAAAGACTTGAAATTTAATACAAAGGTCCTCTCTATCCCTTAAGGAACCCTATTGATTTTAGTATTAGGCGTTCATAGGGCAAATCGTTGTGCGATACCTTTTTCATTAATGTGAATCTTCAGCTTAGCTCCTGTTCACCTTCCTCTTAGTGCAGCGTCTGGAATTTGGAGTCAACTTATTCTGGAAATATCCAAAACATTCGGTGACGAAGAAGTTCGAAATCCACCCTGCATCGTTTCGACATCAAAAGAGATCAAAAAATGTCAGGGACAAAAGAAGTCAACTGAACTCTTTTCACAGTTTCGACATTAAAGACACCTTCACTAAGAAATCTAATGTTATCTAGGGGTAGAGTTGTCCTCATTGCCTCATCAGTTGTACCTCGAGGAGTCCAGTCTGTGACAGAGTCAGGTTCCAGATGCTGCACTTAGAGGAATCAATGCTGCACATTAAATCAACTGTTCTCCACAGTTATGTAATATCTTTCGTTAAGTTTTCACGGATTCATCGATATTCCTATGTATCAGATTGTTAGATTTAACATGATAATATTTCGTCTTCTCAAAATAATTCAAAAATATTTTAGGTCATCTTATTTCAAAAAATGGTTTCCCACCAAATGGTATACTTGTGTAATAAATGTTGAAGACCAAAATCATGGAATCACAGATTTACCGGTCACGAATCTAAGCGTCCGAACCGGTCAGACAGCAAACCGACATCTGAGAGGAAGCAAACCGTGAATGTTGAGTTTCGCTTCAGTTCACCTTCCTCTTATTGCAGCGTCAAGAATCTGACGCTGGCGCTGTCACAGACGACCTTGGAATCTGAAGTCAAGTTCCTTTGAAGAGATGCTAAAAATAAGAAAGCTCGAAACGAACTTTTTGTATCGTTTCGACATCAGAGACTCTGGACTACAAAATATAGTGTAATCTAGGTGAGCCATTCCAATTGTTTCAACGTCAGATTCCAGAAGCTGCACTATGAGGAAGATGAACTGGAGGTAAACTCAACATTCAAATTGAATCAACCCTTCCCATTATAGCTACATTATGTGTAGGAAGCATCTGTCTCAAAACTTGTAATAGACAATTTCGGTACTTAGTTCTTAGGATAACGTGGATGATGTTGACTATCATTTTAGCCTTTTTCGGTAATACCGAGTCGAAACGCTGTTAACACAATTAAATTCTTGAAATATTTCAGCCTTTCCTTGTAGGCTGAGCTTCAGTCAAAAGGTTTTTTTAACATACCTCTACTAGTATATGTATGTATTATGAGCAGTTTCTATTTAAAATCTTTTGACTGAATATAGATATCCGAACTTTTCTTTTAAACGAGGCTGAAATGTCAATAAATGTGCGAGGAATGTTTCGAAACTGCGTCTATTTGAAAACTTAGACGATAGTAAATTTTTTGAAGTATATTAATAGAGTGAAGTTCTGTATCCATCTATTATCAGTGTTTCTTGATTATATTGACTATTAATTATATCTGATTATTTATTGTTAGTACTAAGCCTCCAAAAGTGATTAATAGAATTAAGATCTATAAACCATAAAAAAGGTTTCAGTGTTAGATGTGGTTTACATATCTCAATTAATTATTAAAGTTGCATTTTGTGTAGTTGTTCACTAAAATTGATACACACTTGCATGTTAAAAATTCTACAACCATACAAAATTGTACTTATACATTTGTAGCATGTAATCAATTTTGAACTTCACTTTCATTACGGTTTTCGTTCACACTGCGTAGAACTATTACTAATACTAAAGTATTGAGATTGAGATATTTCCACCTAGACATAAAAAGCTAACTCAGACAACAGATTTTAAGCTAACACTGATCACTATTGTAGTTGTGATGAATTGAATTGATGAATTGATTTGAATTGAATTGATGAATTGATTGATTTGATTTATTTCCCAAATATATGTACAATATTACAATCCAACTGTACTAACTGTACTTCTAAAAAATCTTTATTACATTACCGAACGGAGATTGAAATGAGAACAAAGAATAAACATCATAAGAAATAATCATCATGAAATAAACATCATAAAAATAACATCATGTATAAAACATTGTCCTCGGGAAATGAGCCTGCATGGGCTTGTGTTAGGTATAGTTCGAGGCATTGAACATCCGAAAATTTAGATGATAATCTTATAAACGAACACGTAACCCAAAGAATTACAATTGAAAAATTGAATATGAATGTGTGAATTTTAATCAATTCAAAACCTCAAATTAATATGTAAGTTTGTTACCCAATAACGAGAGCTATGTTATTAGTTCAACATTTACACAAACCAAACCCTTTTGAAACAACAAGGTGGGATGGAACAGATATACTTTGCAAACAAGTTATTCGTGTACACAAAATGTAAACAGTGTACAAAGTGGTTTCGTTCGATCTCAGCTTAGCTGGACTAGGTCTATCTGAGAGTGTCGGCGTCATCGCTTGCCATAGCCCTTCTCGTGTCTGTCCAAGGAGAACATACCGCCTCGCTCCAGTGACCTGGACACACACACACACACACACACACACACACACACACACACACACACACACACACACACTCAGCTCTGGAGGGAATGCGGTACTCCTTGGAGCACGGTGCTTCTCCAGTGATCTTCATTTACCGCCTGGAGCTTACCGTTTTCCAAATGGCCACTAAATGCTGCGACCTACTTTCACTAAGTAAGGCCATCAGAGTTCGTGAAAGCTTGGGTAACCTATAATTGGATCCTGGAAATATTCGCAATTTTCGGTGTAAGACACAACCGACAATAAATGGAAAAATTTCAATTTTACAGATTAAATTTTTTTGTTTCTTGCCACATGTTACATTCATATTATTTTCCATCAATTTGGATTTCATATTAGTGTTTAATTAATAAAAACCAAATAGAGTCGTATAATATTATAATGTATGAGTTAGGATAGCTAGGCTACATGTGTAAATATTTTAAATCAGTTTTACTACTTTTTATTTATCCTGCTATTTTCTAATTGCCATCATAGTTGCTTATAGAACCCATATAAACATATTGGCTAACGCTCAACCAAATCTTATCGAAAGTTGAGCACCATCCTCGTACTCAGTGTTGTTCGTCATGTATAAATGAAGCTTCGTGCAAAATTTCAAGTCTAAAGTTCAATTCTTTTTCAAGATATCTTGCGGATAGACAGAAATGGAGTCTTTCCAGCCCCGTGAGCGAAAGACTTCAGTAAAGCTCAGCCTAACAAGATTGGCATTTTAAGTGAACAAATCCAGTAGTACGCAATATGCAAAGGATATCTGTGACTTTTCCTTGAAGAACCTTATCCTTTATTCGCGTAAAGAATATAAGGACACAAAAGTTACATCAAAGGAACTTCCTGGTAATGTTTACTTCTAGAGAGTATTTCCGCTGATCTGATATCAAAGGAATGCAGTGGCTATATGAACGTAAAAGGTGTTTTCAATCTCGAGCACCTGATAAAATTGTGTTTAAAAAATGTTCCGACTGAAATCCATTTGCACGGAATTCATCGACAACACTCAACAACAAACATTGCTAATTTGAGACTTGCCTCCTTCCATATTATTAAAACCATATTATTTTAATTAGTTTTAATAATTATATATATATATATATATATATATATATATATATATATATATATATATATATATAAAGGGTGAGTTTTTTAAAGTGATCCAATAGCTAACATTTTAATTACACGACTTAGCACCACACACTTTAAATTTGGAACTTGCTCAATTTTAAGTTTCACTCAGGGGATACACTTTCAAATTGTGTTTGAAGATGGCCGCCATTTTCCAATATGGCGGTCAACTTTAAAATCTTTTATGGAATACCCTGTATTTTATGTTGTTTTTAGATTCTACTCAATATCTCTAATGGTTTCAGGAGCTACGTGGACTGGAAGTTTTCGGATTTTTTCGGACTGATGATGAAAACTTCCAGTCCACGTAGCTCCTGAACCATTAGAGATATTGAAAAACTCTCAAAAGCAAAAATGTATTATTTTGTAGATTAGAATCTAAAACTCACCCTGTATATATACATAACATTTTACCTGGATATACTAATTTTTTTAAGGCAACAAAGAGTACACATACCTGTAATGTAGATATGGTGGGAAAGGATGATTCAAGGTGAATATTGAATTTAAATCCAGTTCTCCTTCCTCTTATGTGTAGAAACCTTGGTTGTTGCTCCGTGGTTACAAATCGTGTCTAAAACTTTCAATTGTGCACCGTGTGAGCTCTTCACCTAGATTACACTAGTTTTTGTAGTCTGATGTCGAAACTATGGAAAGAGTTCATTAGGAATTTTTGTCGCTGTCTTTTTTTGGATCTCTTCATCGAACATGCCAAGTCTTTGACAGCGTCAGATTCCAGACGCTGCACTCAGAGGAAGCTAAACTGTAACTACACCCAACATTTAAACAGAGTAATTTACAAAATATTCACGAAAAATACTTTAGTGTAAAATTTATATCATACATTACCGGTGTAAATTCATTAACAAGATGAATTTCATTCAGCTGAATCCTCAGAGACGCCGGCAGTGTTGAGTAAAACCAGATTCGACTAATTTTAGTCGATTGTTACTAATAAGAATTAAGTAAATAAAGTGAATACCGTATTAGCTCTCAGGATTTATAATTGTTTGTACAACAAATAGTTTCGATTAATATTGCATTAGTTGAATAAGGAATCGATTGTTCCATTCGGTTAAATACTAATAAGTTAAATGTGTACATCAACATCAAGAAGTTTTGAATTATACTATTCTAATGACTGGTTGATTGGTCCATTTTGTTATAGGCTCTTTAATTAAGTGCACACCGCATTAGACCCAACTATAGAAACCCAGTCAGAATTGCCCTTATTGCCGCAGTATCAAGGATTAGCTTTTGTACTACACAGGTCATTCTCACTCATTTTACAAATACGCAACCAGATTTAGAGGATTTAGAAAGCATGCTTAAAAACACTTGTACGACTATCTAGTATAGAAAAGGTATTTGAGAAGCAGTCGAAGGAACGGTGGTCGTGGACAGATAGAGAGGTAGAACGAACGATCGGTGGTCGTGGACAGGTGGAGAGGTGGAACGAACGAACGGTGGTCGTGACAGGTGGAGAGGTGGGACGAAGGAACGGTGGTCGTGACAGGTGGAGAGGTGGGACGAAGGAACGGTGGTCGTGGACAGATAGAGAGGTAGAACGAACGAACGGTGGTCGTGGACAAGTGGAGAGGTAGAACGAACGAACGGTGGTCGTGGACAGGTGGAGAGGTAGAAACGAAAAGACGGTGGTCGTGGACAGGTGGAGAGGTAGAACGAACGAACGGTGGTCGTGGACAAGTGGAGAGGTCTGGATGCAGTGACCATGGACTGGATCTGGAAGCAGGGTCACTGAAACTCAAGGTGTGCTGGAGGCCAGGGCTCGCGTGATATTGCTGATAATGACAGATCTGCAGAATTCATAATGAACTGATGTGAACGTGACTGGAGGATTATATATCAATGGTAATGGAATTGCTTGATGTGGTTTTACATGGCAGTAGAACATGTTCTATAAAGTTGTAATTTGTCATTAAACTAATAATGTTTAATAATCACGATGACCTTAACACATGTTCATATATGTCACCGAGCATCACTGTAAAATTAAAAAAAAATACTGGATATTGTTTTACATAGTAAAATCAATAAAATTTTATTATATTATACAATTATCCATAAGGCCCTATACTCCCAAGACATAAATAAATACATATAATAAAATGAAAATCTATAAAATAATTTTTAAAAAAAAACAAGTCAACAAACCAATTAGTAAATAATTTTTTATTTTAAAATAAAATAAACATTTTTTAAAATTGGAAAATAATTAAAATTAGAAATCCCAATAGTTTTTACATAGTTTACCAAAAACTTTTAAATTATTACTCGTAGTATTTAATGTTTCAGAAGACCTAAATATATGTTAATTATTGTTAATAACAGTAAACATGCAATCACCCAAAGTCAGATTAACCTAAAACTAACAAAATTGTAATTTCTTGTTAAACTGAATTGAATATTTCAAAAGATCCAAATGTATATTATAATATCACTGACCATTAACACTAAACTATTGGATAAATCATTTAGAATGAAATAGACTAATGTAGTTTCATAACGGTGAAGGCATAGCAAAACAATATAATTTCTTATGACGCGATTTGTTGTCTTTATCTTTCAAATTTAATATCAAACTCAGTGTCTGGAGAGATGCGTGCTATGTCTAGTTCTTCACACGGTAATCCCTTACGGATGAATTTTGGAATAAAGAATATAATAATAATTGAATATGTTCTTCAACGTTGTACCAAATTCACGTTATTGTATACGTAACAATATATCATAACAGTTTTAAATAACAAATTACTAATCTGAATGAAGACCAAACGGATAGAATGATTAAATTATTTCGCGAAATGGTAGTTTCATACAGTACTTGTTGTATAGAGTTAGAATAATCCAGTAGCTTTACAGTTAAGGAATTATGGATAAGACGACGTACCTTCTTCTTCCTCCTGCTAGGTAGCTGTCAAGATTAGGTACCTGTGTGTTTTATCTAGCTAGAAATTTAGATAGATTTATTCAAAAATATTGAAATGCAAAATTAATATTTTGTTTAATAGAGCAGATGTGAATTGTATTTGAAGAGTAAGCTTTAAATTAAATAACCTCTTAGCTGTAGGGTTTGGGATTTTGTGTCCAGGGATAACGCCCAGGATCACAAACAGACATCGTGACTGCAAACGAACTTCCCAGGATGTCCAAGGAGGCTGAAAAGAAAAGTCGACGTAGTGAGGCCCTATTGGGACGGGAATTTGAAATACGTAGGATAGAGAATCAGTTTAGCATCAATATTGGGAAGTTTAGAATAGGTAATCTCTCTCAAGAAATTGTTTCAGTTAATATATTTTCATTTTGGGAAAATTACATCTCGGTTTCATTGAAGTACTCGGCTAAAGTTCTATAAGTGCTGAGCTGAAGAGTCTCGTACCAGTCTTGTACTGAGAATTATTAATCACTAGCTGTTTCCCGCGGCTTTGCACGCTTTTCGTCAGCTTTGCCCGTATATGTGAAACTTCTGGTTTAATTGAATTATATTTACAACGCCGATGTAGAGTTTGCTTTGTTGCCACGATCAAGAAAATATGTTTATGTTTATAGCCATTGTGCACGTACATGTACTTTATTATAAAGTGGTCTAACACTCAAACTTTTAAGTTCAATCAGAAATGTATCTCAAAGACAAACATAATAACTTAGCGCCTTCAAATAGTGTTTGGCTATGTAATATACGTAACTGTCTCGTAATTGCAGTTTATAGTGTGCAGGCGCTTTGAAACCTTTTATCTTTTGCAGCGCCGCTTGGTGGTGAGTTACATCAATGGGCATAGCTTATAAACCTTCTCCGTGGAAAAATACGTATACATACAAATTATCATAATGATCTGTCTAATATTTTGCGATTCTATAAAGGACAAACACGCAAACATTCATTTTTATATATATATAGATTAAATAGTGTGACAAAGTAAAAGATTTAAGAACGAGCACCTACATTAACGTGGTGTGTTTATGCAAAGTAATTAAGTGTCCATAAGGGTACACCGTAAATAGAAATTGCCTGAAAACACGCCATGATAATTACTCTTTAAATTATTTAAACGGTAGGTATCGTTGTATATCCTTTTTATTGTTAGCTGGATGGAACAATTATACCATATTTACATATCTATAGACCTATATATATATATATATATATATATACATTAAATTCTATAAATGGCAATAGTATTATTTAATTTCAATAAACATTGAATCACAAAAAGTACTTGCTCCGCCGGGAGTCGAACCCGGATCTTTCACTTGCCGGGTGAATGTGCTACCATTACACCACAGAGCGCTTACTTTTTCCGATTCAATTTATTTTGTATTTGGCCGTATCTGTCACATATGTGTTTAAATAAGCAAACTAACATATGATCAGAAGACCAAATACCTGTCAAACGACTTTTTATTTACATTAAATTGTATAAATGGCAATAGCTTTATTTAATTTCAATACACATTGAATCACAAAAAAGTACTTGCTCCGCCGGGAGTCGAACCCGGATCTTTCACTTGCCGGGTGAATGTGCTACCATTACACCACAGAGCGCTCACTTTTTCGGATTCAATTATTTTGTATTTGGCCGTATCTGTCACATATCGTGTAAATAAGCAAACTAACAAATGATCGGAAGACCAAATACCTGTCAAACGACTTTTATTTACATTAAATTGTATAAAGTTTAATGGCAATAGCGTATAATTTGTATATGACGTATTACATCAACACTGTTCATAGATGGGTCATACGTTTGGAATATGTGGAATATGTAGATGAAACACTGCGTCACCGTTATCACCTAGGTTACATTAATTACCACTAAAATAGCAATATAGCGTTATTTTATGAAACTAATTATTAGAGCATAGTTATTACTGTAACGTGAATCACTCATACTGAATAATTTATTCACCTTAACAATCCTGCAACGGCGGTTATTTGATACTGGATCTGATTGCAATTCAGTTTTACTATAGTATAAATTTGCCATTATATCCAAAATCATAGATATTTCCACCTGAACAATCACATGGATGATTTTATTAATGTGATTTTCATGGAATTTCACATAAAGTATATAATAATGATTGCATTAGGTGATGTAATCTATATATATAAAAATGAAACTGTTCGTGTGTAACAGCATCACTCACAAACGGCTGGACGGATTCGCCTATTTTTTTTCTTAATTTGTTCGTCTTGATCTGTAGAAGGTTATAGGATACTTTTTATCCCTTTCCCGATTCAGGATTCCGCCCCACTGGTTACAGAAATACCCGTAAGAAATGCATTGCAGCAAACATATGTTATTAAGTGAAAGAGTCTTTTCAAATTTTTAATCAGCTGTTCTTTGTAAACATATATAATGCGACAAAAAATTGTTGTTATTTTTGACAGTAACTAAGTAAACATAAATATTTTTGACGTTTTCTATGTAAACAAACATTTCGGCAGATTCTGAAAAGTACAGCCTAATCAATATTAAAGATGAATAAAATGAATGTTTTTGTGTTTGTCCTTTATGGAATCGTGAACTATGTGGCCGGGCATTATTAAAATTTGTATGTTTATGTATTTTTTCCGCTGAGAAGGTTTATATGCTTCGCCCATTGATGTAACTCGCCACTTGACGGCGTTGCAAAAGATAAAAGTTTTCAAATCGCCTGCACATTATAAACTGCAATTGCAAGGCAGTTACGTATATTTAACTGCCAAATACTATTTGAAGGCGCTAAGTTATGATGTATATTTGCCTTTAAAATAAGTTTCTGGTTGAACTTAAAGGTTGAGTGTTAGACCACTTTATAATAAAGGACATGTACGTGTACAATACACTTTTGATAGATGTTCATGATTGTGACATCAAGGCAAACTCTACATTGGCGATGGAAATATTATTTACTTAAACTAGAAATGCTCTTACACGGGCAAAGCTTACGAAAAAGCGTGCGAAGCCGCGGGAAACAGCTAGTCCTTACTAAAATTAACTGTTGGTTTTTGGAAATCTTTGCCATTAGAAATGCAAAGCTACTGTAAAATAACTGCCCTTTGGCCTTTCTTACTGACTAAATTGTGAGGCCCTAAAAATCCTATCCCGACTCGGTGATGTATAATATTCAGCTCTCATTAACCAAAAACAAGGTAGGCGTACGCGACACCGTGTATCACTAAAGTTGCATGCAAAATTTAATGTCTATAGCTCATTTTATTATATAGGCCAACTACGGACAGAGTCATGAAAAAATAAACTGTGTTCTAATTGTCTCATCAGGTGCACAATTGAAATATCTTCACCTGGAATACAGTTTTTGTAGTATACGTGCCTCCGATGTCGAAACTATGCAAGGAGCTCGTTTTTAGCTTTTTCGTTACCGTCGTTTTTGGATCTCTTCAGACGGAAGTTGACTCCAGATTCCAGGAGTCAAGTCTGTGACAGCGTCATATTTCAGAGGAACTGAACTGAAAATTCCTGTTGCATAGACCCTTCCCACCATAGCTATGCTTTATGTACGGTACATGTTTTAATATAACAGATGTTAAAAACTCGTATTGTTTTTTTCATCTGATTACAAATTTATCTATTCTCATATTTTCTCGTTGTAATCATGTACCCCTAAGATTCGAGTTCGAGTAAAAATATTCGCTGACCCTCAGCCAAATTCCATGGAATGACTTGCACCATCGAACTCTGCGTTGGTTGCTTGTATAGAAATAAAGATTCCTGCTGATGTTAAGTATTCATGTCAATTGGTTATCAAGATATCGTTCGGATGGGCAGGCAGAGAGAAAATTAAGTTTTTCAGCCCCTTCAGAGATAGGCTTCGCTAATACTCAGTCCATAAACTTTCTTGATTTCTTGTTATTGCACCACTTGATTTAAACTATTTTTGTTGGTTTAGAGTAGGAGTGAAATGAACAGTCACTTATAGCTGCAAAAGTTCTTTCTTTTCCCGAGCTTATGTGCAAAGTAAATTTCATGTTAAAGCGTAGGGTATAACCTTTTTCAAGCAATGTTTGTTTTAAACAGAAGCTAATTTGGTTTGAGTAGAGTAATAATTTTTGATTTTGAGAGAAACAAATTTTGTTTCAGCTGAGAAGTCATTGTTGATTTTGAGAAAGGCAAAATTTGTTTGAGCTGAGAAGCTAGTCTTTGTTGATTTTGAGAGAGACAAAATTTGTTTCAGCAGAGCAGTCATTGTTGACTTTGAGAAAGGCAAATTATGCTTGGTGAGTAGTGGTTAATTTTCAGAGAGACAAATTTTTATTTCAGGTGAGAATTAATTGCGATTTTGAGAGAGGCAAATTCTGTTTGACCTGAGTCATCATTGCTGATTTTGAGAGAGGCAAATTCTGCTTGAACTGAGTAGTGGTTAATTTTGAGTAAAAAATTTGTTTTAGTTGTGCAGTCATTGTTGATTTTGAGAAAGACAAATTCTGCTTGACCTGAGCAGTTATTGTTGATTTTGAGAGAGGCAAATTCTGCTTGAACTGAGTAGTGGTTAGTTTTGAGAGAAAAATTTGTTTCAGCTGTACGGTCATTGTAGAATTTGAGAGAGACAAATTCTGCTTGAGCTGAGCAGTTATTGTTGATTTTGAGAAAGACACATTCTGCTTGACCTGAGCAGTTATTGTTGATTTGAGAAAGACAAATTCTGCTTGACCTGAGCAGTTATTGTTGATTTTGAGAAAGACAAATTCTGCTTGACCTGAGCAGTTATTGTTGATTTGAGAAAGGCAAATTCTGTTTGACCTGAGCAGTTATTGTTGATTTTGAGAGAGGCAAACTCTGCTTGGGCTGAATAGTATGCACGATCCCGTGGGGTCCACCACACCGCACCTTGCCGGCACTCACATGCAAGATGGCGGCCTATAATCAGCTTGTGCAGCTGGACTCGTTCGCTTCGCTTGTTTAAATCAATTTTCGCGGCGAAACCGCCGCCCGCCGCCTCCGGGGGCAGAGCAGTTGAACCTGGGCCCCGGTCACCCGTAACCTCTTCGGCGACTGGTCACGACTCGACCAGCCATACGGCCGCGCCAGTCTGCAGCATCCTGTTGTGTTCTCTTATGGGAGAGTCCAAACTCTCACTGTAAGGATCAAGTCATTTGTCAAGAATATTTCGATCCAGTAACATTTCCTTTGTAACAAATATTCTTAATCACCTGTATTATCAGGTATGAATTACGTAATCCAGATAGAGTGATAAATAAACTAGCGAGGTAACACATTTTTGGGGAAACTATTTAAATCAATTTGATTAACAGTGTCTTCAACTTCAAAAGAGGGCTGCTCACGTGGTGTGTGGTGTGGGAAGTCGTAATTGCTGTCGGAAGTTATTTCCTAGAGAAAATTGTTTTGGCTTTAAACATCGTTATCTATATTTTTAGTTTCAATATATTGTCCTTTCCGTCTCATACATACTTATGTCCAGCACGATATAAGGATGTTCTTGTAATAACACAACACTACAGCATCACTAACAGGCCATGTCATATATGGTGCCCAAAATTAACAATATCTTCCCACTTGATATAAAATCTTGTTGAGTTCTTTCAAAAGGAAGTCAAAACTTTCAGGCATTTTATTCCGTACATTATTTTATTTTATTTTTTTACTTGGCTACGTAAGTTGTATAACGTAAAAGACACAAGAAAATTATTATTATAGCATAGATTATATTTAAATGTTGACTATGGTCCATACTATTGTATTTAATTCTCCATGATCCAATCAATGATTTGGTTTGATTTTGATTTATCTGTAAAGCTAGATAGGAAATGATCCAATGGGTCACTAACTAAAGCTCGCCATTTTGTGTCGATCTTGCTTTTGTTTGATGTGGCCATACTCCCCGTTTTTGTGCTGTCCTGAAATTCCTGTGTCTGTGATCAAGAACTCATCAAGTGCAACCCTCCTTGGGATGAAAATATCGATGCTGTGAGCCAAAGCTAACTTATTCTCTGTTTATCAATCAGCATGATGTTTATTCGTAAAGCCATATTGAAAGATAGCTATGTTGTTACATTGAATTGAGAGAAATATTAACTTAATCATAAAACATGAAGAATCGTATTTAGCCTCAAAAATGCTGGAGAGAAATAATTTCAAGGGCATAATTAAACATTTCCTTCTTTGTTCATATATATATATATATATATATATATATATATATATATATATATATATATAGTATCAGTTTGTGTTTTTAAGTCTTCATTTAAGTCATGTCTTTTAAGTTTTTATCCATCTCTACAATACAATACCAGAAATAAAACTGAAATTATACTTAAGCACAATCTTAGACATTTAAAAAATACAGTTTTAACTTAGGTCTAAAGATATTGAATAGTTTGTCTAATTGCATAAAGTTTTATCAGTGTTTCGTCATTTGAAAGCATCTGAACCTTTTTTTCAAAAAGCTTTCGATAGTCGTAGTAATATTTACGAAATTCAGTATGATTTTACCTGTCAGGCAGTAATGCAGTAACAATTACATTTATGTTAGATTAGTTTATGTGGCATCATTTACCGATATATTTTCTATTTATCAAAAATTTTATCAACTCATACTCTGATTTCCAAATCACAAAACAGGCGTTGGAAAACACGCCAAAAATTTACATTCATTACACACTCTCATTGAAAGAGTAATTAAGACAGTTTTACATCAAAATAATAATATACAATAACGCAGTTGCAATACTACTTAACATAACTTACTTTGAACTGAGCAAGCTTAAAAATTCTAGTTTATCTTTCCATTTTAATAAAACTGTGGGAATAATTGATTAATTCACAGTGGCTTGACATTAGTTTTGTTGTTTTTCACTGATTTATACGATGCTAGAGACTGAACAAAGCCAGAAAACAAAGAATTAGACACTAGAGGTGTTTCAATCGAGTTTAGCCCTGTTGGAATTGCTAATTCGTCTGATACTCTCAGGAAGCTTGTTGATCAAACAGACACCAAGTTGTGACGGCTGCAGTTCGAATGCTTTGTTCTGTGCTGTTGGACGCTCCAATTGTCCGCCTCTAGTCCAGTACTGGTGAATATTTATACCTCTGGCCAAGTAAATGCAGGACAAAGTTTATCTACACTATTGTTTAAATTTGCGTTCAATTCAATTCACGCCTTATTTCTGGAGTTCAAAGACTCAGACATTACTTAGAGTGGCTTACAGTCGTGTGGACTAGCAACAATGGACTTAACTGTGGAGTTTATTTTGTTGGGATAGGTGTGGTGAAAACCTTAAAGAACATTTTTGAAAATGTTTACTCCCCAATATTTTTGATGGGATGACCTTAAGACAATATATACTTACTGTATACTCAAGAAAAAGGTGTAAGATATATTTTCTTTCAGAAAATATGTTTACAAACTTAATTATCAACTGTTTTCTACTAATAATAACCTAAATGAATTCGATTTATTTCTAAATGGTTTCTAAGTTGATTTTCGAGGACATTGGCATAGATGAGTTAGACTTAATTTCTGAAAGTAGTGCAATGATATTTCATAAATCTTGTAATTACAGCACTAGTGGTGTAATAACTGCATATTTAGTGATTACAAAAAGCCTCTGCCAGTTAATTAATATTAGTGGCTCGCCTAAGTTAGAAATATTAGACTGAGAACACTGCAAAGTTTTTAATACGATCAGGCTTGACAGAAAGAGATTTGAAATTAGAATTAAACACGTTAGAAAAATACTTGTAGCGTTGACCTACCTTAACATTCTCAAACAGAGAAATGAAGGTTGCCTACTGTGTTTTAAAAATTTCTGAAAGCGCACTTTCATCTCTCTTTGTACCTAGCATGTGTGAACTTCATATCAAGCACTCGAGTGACTAAGCAGATTGTGTGAACTTCATATGAAGCACTCGAGTGACTAAGTAGATTGTGTGAACTTCATTTGAAGCGATCAAGTGACTAAGCAGATTGTGGTGAACTTCATATCAAGCACTCGAGTGACTAAGCAGACTGTGTGAACTTCATATAGTGCTCGAGTGACTAAGCAGATTGTGTGAACTTCATACAGTGCTCGAGTGACTAAGCAGATTGTGTGAACTTCATATCAAGCGCTAGAGTGACTAAGCAGATTGTGTGAACTTCATATCAAGCGCTCGAGTAACTAAGCAGATTGTGTGAACTTCATATCAAGCGCTCGTGTGTCTAAGCAGATTGTATGAACATCATTTCAAGCGCTCGAGTAAGTAAGCAGATTTTGTGAACTTCATATCAAGCGCTAGAGTGACTAAGCAGATTGTGTGAACTTCATATCAAGCGCTCGAGTAACTAAGCAGATTGTGTGAACTTCATATCAAGCGCTCGTGTGTCTAAGCAGATTGTATGAACATCATTTTCAAGCGCTCGAGTAACTAAGCAGATTGTGTGAACTTCATATCGAGCGCTGGAGTGACTAAGCAGATTGTCTGAACTTCATATCAAGCGCTCGAGTAACTAAGCAGATTGTGTGAACTTCATATCAAGCGCTCGTGTGTCTAAGCAGATTGTATGAACATCATTTCAAGCGCTCGAGTAACTAAGCAGATTGTGTGAACTTCATATCAAGCGCTCGAGTGACTAAACAGATTGTGTGAACTCTTCATATCAAGCGCTGGAGTGACTAAGCAGATTGTCTGAACTTCATATCAAGCGCTAGAGTGACTAAGCAGATTGTGTGAACTTCATATGAAGCACTCGAGTGACTAAGTAGATTGTGTGAACTTCATGTGAAGCGATCAAGTGACTAAGCAGATTGTGTGAACTTCATATCAAGCACTCGAGTGACTAAGCAGACTGTGTGAACTTCATATAGTGCTCAAATGACTAAGCAGATTGTGTGAACTTCATACAGTGCTCGAGTGACTAAGCAGATTGTGTGAACTTCATATCAAGCGCTAGAGTGACTAAGCAGATTGTGTGAACTTCATATCAAGCGCTCGAGTAACTAAGCAGATTGTGTGAACTTCATATCAAGCGCTCGTGTGTCTAAGCAGATTGTATGAACGTCATTTCAAGCGCTCGAGTAAGTAAGCAAGCAGATTTTGTGAACTTCATATCAAGCGCTAGAGTGACTAAGCAGATTGTGTGAACTTCATATCAAGCGCTCGAGTAACTAAGCAGATTGTGTGAACTTCATATCATCGTGTGTCTAAGCAGATTGGAATGAACATCATTTCGCGCTCGAGTAACTAAGCAGATTGTGTGAACTTCATATCGAGCGCTGGAGTGACTAAGCAGATTGTGTGAACTTCATATCAAGCGCTCGTGTGTCTAAGCAGATCAACATCATTTTTCAAGCGCTCGAGTAAACTAAGCAGATTGTGTGAACTTCATATCAAGCCTCGAGTGACTAAACAGATTGTGTGAACTTCATATCAAGCGCTGGAGTGACTAAGCAGATTGTCTGAACTTTCATTATCAAGCGCTAGAGTGACTAAGCAGATTGTGTGAACTTCATATCAATCGCTCAGTAACTAAGCAGATTGTGTGAACTTCATATCAAGCACTCGTGTGTCTAAGCAGATTGTAATGAACATCATTTCAAGCGCTCGAGTTCTAAGCAGATTGTGTGAACTTCATCGAGCGCTGGACGTGACTAAGCAGATCGTCTGAACTTCATATCAAGCGCTCGAGTAAACTAAGCAGATTGTGTGAACTTCATATCAAGCGCTCGAGTAACTAAGCAGATTGTGTGAACTTCATATCAAGCGCTCGTGTGTCTAAGCAGATTGTATGAACATCATTTCAAGCGCTCGAGTAACTTGCAGATTGTGTGAACTTCATATCAAGCGCTCGATGTGACTAAACAGATTGTGTGAACTTCATATCAAGCGCTGGGAGTGACTAAGCAGATTTGTTCTGAAACTTCATATAAAAGCGCTGCGAGTGACTAAGCAGAATGTGTGATAACTTCATATCAAGCGCTCGAGTGACTAAGAAAAGATTGTGTGAACATCATTTCAAGCGCTCGAGTGACTAAGAAGATTGTGTGTGAACATCATTTCAAGCGCTCGAGTGACTAAACAGATTGTGTGAACTTCATATCGAAGCGCTGGAGTGACTAAGCAGATTGTCTGAACTTCATATCAAGCGCTCGAGTAACTAAGCAGATTGTGTGAACTTCATATCAAGCGCTCGTGTGTCTAAGCAGATTGTATGAACATCATTTCAAGCGCTCGAGTAACTAAGCAGATTGTGTGAACTTCATATCAAGCGCTCGAGTGACTAAACAGATTGTGTGAACTTCATATCAAGCGCTGGAGTGACTAAGCAGATTGTCTGAACTTCATATCAAGCGCTAGAGTGACTAAGCAGATTGTGTGAACTTCATATGAAGCACTCGAGTGACTAAGTAGATTGTGTGAACTTCATTTGAAGCGATCAAGTGACTAAGCAGATTGTGTGAACTTCATATCAAGCACTCGAGTGACTAAGCAGACTGTGTGAACTTCATATAGTGCTCGAGTGACTAAGCAGATTGTGTGAACTTCATACAGTGCTCGAGTGACTAAGCAGATTGTGTGAACTTCATATCAAGCGCTAGAGTGACTAAGCAGATTGTGTGAACTTCATATCAAGCGCTCGAGTAACTAAGCAGATTGTGTGAACTTCATATCAAGCGCTCGTGTGTCTAAGCAGATTGTATGAACATCATTTCAAGCGCTCGAGTAACTAAGCAGATTGTGTGAACTTCATATCGAGCGCTGGAGTGACTAAGCAGATTGTGTGAACTTCATATCAAGCGCTCGAGTAACTAAGCAGATTGTGTGAACTTCATATCAAGCGCTCGTGTGTCTAAGCAAATTGTATGAACATCATTTTCAAGCGCTCGAGTAACTAAACAGATTGTGTGAACTTCATATCAAGCGCTCGAGTGACTAAACAGATTGTGTGAACTTCATATCAAGCGCTATAGTGACTAAGCAGATTGTGTGAACTTCATATCAAGCGCTCGAGTAACTAAGCAGATTGTGTGAACTTCATATCAAGCGCTCGTGTGTCTAAGCAGATTGTATGAACATCATTTCAAGCGCTCGAGTAACTAAGCAGATTGTGTGAACTTCATATCGAGCGCTGGAGTGACTAAGCAGATTGTCTGAACTTCATATCAAGCGCTCGAGTAACTAAGCAGATTGTGTGAACTTCATATCAAGCGCTCGTGTGTCTAAGCAGATTGTATGAACATCATTTCAAGCGCTCGAGTAACTAAGCAGATTGTGTGAACTTCATATCAAGCGCTCGTGTGTCTAAGCAGATTGTATGAACATCATTTCAAGCGCTCGAGTAAGTAAGCAGATTTTGTGAACTTCATATCAAGCGCTAGAGTGACTAAGCAGATTGTGTGAACTTCATATCAAGCGCTCGAGTCACTAAGCAGATTGTGTGAACTTCATATCAAGCGCTCGTGTGTCCTAAGCAGATTGTATGAACATCATTTCAAGCGCTCGAGTAACTAAGCAGATTGTGTGAACTTCATATCGAGCGCTGGAGTGACTAAGCAGATTGTCTGAACTTCATATCAAGCGCTCGAGTAACTAAGCAGATTGTGTGAACTTCATATCAAGCGCTCGTGTGTCTAAGCAGATTGTATGAACATCATTTCAAGCGCTCGAGTAACTAAGCAGATTGTGTGAACTTCATATCAAGCGCTCGAGTGACTAAACAGATTGTGTGAACTTCATATCAAGCGCTGGAGTGACTAAGCAGATTGTCTGAACTTCATATCAAGCGCTAGAGTGACTAAGCAGATTTTGTGAACTTCATATCAATCGCTCGAGTAACTAAGCAGATTGTGTGAACTTCATATCAAGCGCTCGTGTGTCTAAGCAGATTGTATGAACATCATTTCAAGCGCTCGAGTAACTAAGCAGATTGTGTGAACTTCATATCGAGCGCTGGAGTGACTAAGCAGATCGTCTGAACTTCATATCAAGCGCTCGAGTAACTAAGCAGATTGTGTGAACTTCATATCAAGCGCTCGAGTAACTAAGCAGATTGTGTGAACTTCATATCAAGCGCTCGTGTGTCTAAGCAGATTGTATGAACATCATTTCAAGCGCTCGAGTAACTAAGCAGATTGTGTGAACTTCATATCAAGCGCTCGAGTGACTAAACAGATTGTGTGAACTTCATATCAAGCGCTGGAGTGACTAAGCAGATTGTCTGAACTTCATATAAAGCGCTGGAGTGACTAAGCAGAATGTGTGAACTTCATATCAAGCGCTCGAGTGACTAAGAAGATTGTGTGAACATCATTTCAAGCGCTCGAGTGACTAAGAAGATTGTGTGAACATCATTTCAAGCGCTCGAGTGACTAAACAGATTGTGTGAACTTCAAATCAAGCGATCGAGTGACTACAATAGTACTTTTGTTCCATCGACCCGATTACTACTCCCTGGTTTATTTGACCCCAGTGAACCTCGAGGAATGAAGTGCACACTTGTTTAATCACTGTTTATCCAGATGTAGATTGGAGGGAAAGAGGAGTTGAGTAGGAAGATGAAAGAATTATAGGAGACATTAATTCCTCTTTGTTGACTTGACAGCTCCGCGTGGGTCACGATTTGTGACTCGGCAGCGGACCGTGTGATACTATTGTTGTACAATGGGAGGAACTAGTTGATATTGTTAAATGACGTTTATTAAAGTTGTGTTTATTTCTACACCCGGTTGGTTCGTTGCATTATTCATGTGTTGTCTTTACGTGAATTACTGTTATTAATGTCTGTTTGCAGTGAGCAATATTTTTTGTTTGACGAGTGAAACGTTTTGGAGAGTCAAATGTTCATCATAGGTGGTTATGACGGTGGGCTACGTTTTAAAATCATATTTGTAACTTTAAGCCTTGGACGACTCAGGTAAATGAGAATTAGTTAATTTGTTAAACTGTTCAACACGATGCTGCAAGTAAAGAATTGTCTATATGTGCACGTGTTTTACTTATCCGAACCAACACACAAACCATTCTTGTGTTGGATAGTAACTTGCAATATAGCTTCATTCCTCCATGTTAAATATAGGGATTGCCTTCAGCTACTCTGAACTGACGAGGACATTCTTGTGTTGAAAATAAAAACGAAATATTTTAATTACTGATCTTCGCTAATCTTTTATTCCAATTTCCATATCTTATAAAGGGCGTTCAAAATTATTTCCTTGATATTTTAAGCACAATCTATTGTGTTTAACGAAACCACGTGTAGCTTTTCTGATAGCATCTCGATCGTTCTTCAGTAGTTCACAAGCGTTTGAAAATTCGGTTCAATAATTCATATTTAAAACTAACTGATTCTACGTATAAAAGTTGCTTTAAATGATCCCAAAGGCAGTAATCCAAGGGATTTAAATCAAGAGACTTAGGAGGCCAATTAATTGGTCCACCTCAGCCGATCCATCTGCCTGGAAAATCTGCAAGCGCTCTTTAAAATTTTGGAAATAATATGCCGGTGTGCCATCATGTTGGAATATAATTTGATGTTATCATTTCAGTGGTACATCTTCAAGTAGATCTGGCAGTTGGTTCTTTAAAAAGTCCTCATGCACAAAGGTCAGTAGGGCGGTTTTCAAAAACAAATGGGCCAATTAACTGGTTCCCAATTATACCACACCATACATTTATCGAAAAACGAATTTGAAAGTTTGACTCTACAACTGCTTTGGATTTTCAGTTGACCACTGGTGACTATTCAAATTTAGAATTCCGTTTTTTTTAAACCCCAATTTGTCCGTGGATAAAAGGTAACTTATTTAGATTTTCAAACACCCATTGACGATATTGTAATCTTAATACACTGTCACCTGGATGAGGATTTTGAGGTCTTTGTAAGTGATATGGATAAAAGTTTTTTTCTTTCAATGTTCTCCAGACTGTAGCCTACTACGATATATTTTTAATCTACTGGAAAGTCGGTGAGTGATAAGTTGAGGACTGTACTGTACCCTGGCAATGATATTATCCTGTTCGCGTACAGGTTGTATTACGGAACGGTCTCTGAAACAATTAACGGTAGGAAAAGATCCATTTGTTCGTTAGTTATTGAAAAGCTATGCAAATGCTACGTGAGTAGGTACTCTTCTGTTAAGAAATCGTATTTCATATTTACGTTAAGCTACACAACTATTTCCATTGGCAAAACCGTAGACGAAAACAAGATCTGGATACTCTTGATTTTGGCACGTAAATGGCAACTTTTCGTTTAAAAACACGAATCAAGTACAAATAACACACTTACACTGCACAAACAAAACGGTTTTTTTAAATCTAATTTAAGCCTCAGCGTCAGCTATGCCGGCTTCGAAGTGCACTGGTTGGTACTTTTGGGATTATACCGACCACACTAGTATGAAGAACACAAAAATAGAAATTTATAGAAACAAACATGATAGAACGAAAAAACAACTCTTCAATTACAAAATTACAAACCTTACAAGCATTTCCAGGTATTGTGATCGTTATTGTTGTCGCTGTTATCTTATCTTTCTCGAGAATCCTGATTACGGCAGACCGCGCGGCATCACGTGATTTGCACGGTACATAATTGCCTTTCCATTACAATTCAATTTATATTTCTGATTAGCCCCCTCTAGAATTTGATATTTTACTGATAGGTACTATCTCGAGGGATGTTTTTTTTCTTTCGTCGACATCAGCGCGGGGCAGCAACCGAAGGTGCTGCCAAAGCCCGCGCTGATGGCCGGAGGCACTCGCATTTTGGTGGCGGAATGTGATCAAGAATAAAAACAAGTTTTTAGTGTTTTTTATTAATAAAGAGTTTAGTTTGGTAAATGTTTGTTTTTGTTGAATTTTTGTGTTTGGAGAAATGTAGAGGTAAAACACGGAAGTACAACAAAGCGATGCACCAGCTGAAACGGGCGGCGAGACTCTGCAATCACGTTATCTACTAGACGCTCGACTTTGACCTCTGTCTGAGGATGGGGAGGGGTTTGCGATAAGACAATTCCTGTTTTATATTGACGAAATATTGTTCTACGCTAATCTAGTAATCAGTAGAAACGAAATGTGAAATAACGATTCATGTCTGGGTGTGGTCGGTATAATCCCAAAGTACCCACTGGTTTTTTATTAAAGTACAAAGTACATGATTGGACCTCCCCGGGATTTGAACCCATGATCTCTCGGTTAGAGACCCGAGACTATAAACATTACGGAGGAGGACTAAAAAACCAAAGACGATAGACGAGTTACTGTAACAGCTGAATTATTTGACCGCTGTAAAATAATAACTTTTATTTAGGTATTGTTGCAGCAGTGTTGCCAACTTTAGATTTTCAATCAACTAAAAGAATTTCAATTAACGCTTTATTTTTCAAAAAATCTTGCTTCTCAACCTTCAATGTTTCATACTGTAAATCTTTTGTAACTATTTGCTTGACTGAAAAAAAATCATTACATGTTTCGTTTTTTACAAAGAACGTTCATTTCATTAACACATTGCCATTTTTCCTGTCTTATTTTTCGCATGTGATGCTTTAATTAAACATTAATTTTAAAACTTTTTGTGTGTTTATTATTAGCCTAATTTACGTTATTTTTTAGGAATTAAATCCTTTAAAAGATTTGGTGAAAAAGTTTTGCGTGTTTATAACCCATTTAATGGAGTTAATGTACTTCTAATCTAAACTAAGCATGTTTTTCGAGACCGAATTTTCCCATATTTTTACAGATATCTCAGAAATGGGTGGTCGGTCTAACAGTCTGGGACGTATTTTTTTTCAATTCTACAGTTAATATCACATAAACATCCAATACATTTAACAACTATATTTTACGCCATACAAACATCGGTTTTACTTTAGTTCCGTCCTTTCCAAGATACTTGAAAAAAATCTTTCGCTAGCCGAAGATCGCTAACAAAGCGTTTCCGTACATATGTTTGTATGAACTTTTTCTATTATTTTTGATAAGAGGAAACCCCCTTAGAAGTTTGTCGGGTTACTCGTGGGACACACCTGTATAGCAACTCACGATGACACTGTGTTGAATACTGTCACACGCAATGTAGGGTCAGTGTTCCATGTTAAATTATAGGAGGGTCCGGAATAGGGGTCTAGCGACCTCGGCCCACCCATAACCGATAAAGAGAAGGCTTTTATTGTTGATGTGGACCGAATGTTTCTGCGCTTTCTTGCGGAAGAATCTTCTCGCTATCTTCATTCATCTCAAGATTCTGAGATATTAATCCGCTAATATATCAGTTCTTAGAACAGATCTTCGTGGGTGACACCTCTTCTTTTAAACGCGAACTTTAATTAATTTCAAAATTAAATCAGATAATTATTGAAACAGATTGGATGGCTATTATGACGTTTAAAAAACATAATTTAAAAACCAAACAATATAAATAACAGCAAAATAGTTTTTAAAGAGTTTTTTAAATACTCCACAGATAGATGTACATTTAATGTTTATACAATCTTAGCAATTATAAATCAATATATTATATCTTTTGATTCACCTACGAAAATGCTTTTTAGTAATGTTGGGATACATAAATTGGTTACCTTTTTTTTCTTTTAAATAGGATACAAGAGATTTTTAGTGTAAAGAGAATTAAAAAAAATGTATGATACTCAATCATTTTTACTTACCAAAAATGTGCTAATTCTTTGAACAATTTTAATATCTCGTAGGAAGTGACCATAGTCTACTTTGTAGGTTCGGGTTATAGAAGCATTCTAAGCTATTTTTGAATTGTAGGGGCAATAAATTCAAAATATCTCTCATTCAAAATTAAATTGCGATTGCAATAGGCTGACGTCTATGAATATATTATTCAAAATTAGATATATTTTTATATAAACAAACCCGCACTTGATCGTATACGTACTGTAATTTGTTTACAGTTTTAGTAGTCAAATTTTATATTTTGTGTAAATTAAACACAATTTGGCATGTATCTTAGTACGGTTGTTACAAAAACGACATTTAAATAACGGAAGCGGAGTATTAAAAGAAAATTACAGTACATCTTTACACCACACACCGGAAACAATTTTTGGTTGCTCGCCAAACGATGCCGGCCCCAAACGACTAACCTTGGCTTCCAGAATTGTTTTTTTCCATAACTGTGTCTTCCCAATTGCTTTATCATGCTTAAAGATTTCCACCTCGAATGCAATTACGAATATCAATTGTCAATATTCAAAATAAAAAGTTTTTGCCACAAGTATAAATTCTCGTTTACAAAATACGAAAAACCTATATAAATTGCTAAAGAATGATTGAAGGAATGAAAAATAACTAAAATTATAATTATAACGCGAGGAAAGTAGCCGTGCTTCGATACAGTACAATTAGCGCAAAAATTACGTTTGTCACGATAACTTTTGTTTGGTTTGAGGAGATAAAAATATTACTGTGATTTACATCACCAGGACTCGAGAGTTCTGATAGCGAACTACAACTGGACTAGAACATGCAACAGTTTTGTAGAGTTTGTAATTTTAATAAACTACAATGTTTTAAATGACATAAACAGTGTACCCACCCGCTCAGTTTTTTTAATACAAATAAAATTAATAGTTTCCAATACTCTAAATTAATGGGAGGTTAATAAAGATGGGATTATTGGATAAAAACTGTTATGGTT
>NW_025783281.1:0-32768 GCF_021130785.1 Homalodisca vitripennis | reverse complement strand
TTTTAGAATAATTAAGAGAGAACTGTGAAAAATTTAATATTATCTCTTTATTAGTATTAGCTGTAATAAGCTTCAGTGATTATATCAGAAATTTAGATTTGTCAATTTAAAAAATGTCAGGTTGTGCCAATCACCACGATGTGCTACTGGACTGATCATGAAAACTTGTAGAATTGTATTCAATTGATTGATTAGATACTGAGATTCTTCTCAGATTTCAAGAGATGCAATGAATCTAAGTACACATTAATTAAAATTATTAGAACTGAAATAGTAATTTATCTATTAAGTATGTTATATTTAAAACATGCTAACAAAATGGTCTTGTGAAAAGTAATTCATGATTATTGTAGAATACATTTTTGTTTCAGCTTGGAGATCCTGAAGGAAAGATTGTGACAGGGACTATATTATAATGTTGTGGATGATGATTTATACGTAGATTTTGGATGGAAATTTCATTGTGTTGTTACTAGACCTTCAAAAAATGGGACAGTAAGAATAATTTATTTATAAATTAATTGGTAACTAACACTATTTTATAGTTGGTATCTTATTATTCTTACATTCACGACGACGTGTTTTTTTTTTAACCCCATTCAGGTACATGTAATTTTCACAACTGCTGTCCTGTATATGAACGAGTGAGTACTCACTGTGCTTTTCGTAAAGCATTGTAAAAAAAAAGAAAAAAAAACCATGTACCATGTACAGCAGTCATGTACCTAATGGGGTAAATGTTGCTGTACATTTCCTTATTGCGTTTTTATTGTTTGCTTGTCTTGGTGGTTTGTTAAATTAGATCTTACACTTAAATAAACACCTCAGACTATTGTGTACACTGTGATCGGACGCAAAATTTCATCTTAATTTTTTAAGGTAAAAAGTTTTTTTAAATACCCCTTGGGGTACAGGAGAAACATTGAAAGAATATATTGAAATAATTTTTTTTACAAAATTGAAAAGCCTAGATACTTTTCTCTCTTATAACTTAGCTGTTTAATTAAAAAAAAGACTATGGTTTTTCATTGTTATTATTGAAAATTTCAATGGCAATCAAAAAGTCAGGAAATTAGCCATTGTCGTGAACATGTTAATAACTACATTTGTGACCAGAAGTGCTTATTCTCTAAGTTTGTCCTATTACTTACCATTTATATGATGTTCCTCTCTTAAATCTCTTACAGTACAATCAAGTAATCCTGAATCCCAATTTATTTTTTATGCTTCTTCAGACAGCTTTAAATGTTATATTATTATTATAAATTACCAGAATTAAGATTATTTAAGGACTACGTGAATGTAATACACCAGCACCAATAGCCAAATGTTTCTGTACTACTCTCATAGCAATTTGAGGCATTATACTAAATATGTGTTTTTAAGCATGCTAATTGTAAATAAAATACCAGAGCTAGAGCTAAAAGATGCATGTTCCCACACAAAGACAAATAAAGTAGACTGGTCTTTGGCTGATGTGCTGAGATAAGCACAATGATTAGATGTTGTTTCCTAGGCAGAGTTTGCTGTGACAAAAGTGCTAAGTGTTGTAAAGTTTTAAAAAAAAACGAAAATCCACAAAAGATACAAATTTAATGCAAAATTTTATTTACACTATTTAAGCTGCCATCCTGATTATATTAAAACATCTATTTCCAAAAAGTGTAACTGTTTACAATAAAAATACTTTGTTCTGTTAAATTTTGAATATGATTGTCTAAAAATGGAAAAAATCTTCTTTTGAGAATATAGGATATCCTGAAAAAAGTTCATAACATGAAAAAAAACTAATGTAATTAATTTATTTCAACGGTACAACACCAATTTTACAAATATTCCAAGTAGATCCGAATGAAACCAACAATAGATAATAAGTATACAAACAAAACAATATCAAGGTATTTAACATATAAGAATTAATTGTAAAACAGAGACTACATAGTATGTAAACACAAGATTGTAGGTTGTTATGATATATTACAGCTCGATGTTGGTTGCCCCTTATGTCGAAAGATTGAGTATGCGGACGGAGTTCAGATATCAAACTACCACTTTGTTGCACCATAAAATATTGAAGTTCAAGTCCTGGTGTGTGGGTTATTTTGGCCAGGCCAGGCAGGTGGACTTCTTGCAAGGACAGGATTGCTCGACGCTGGTTGATTCGATTATCTCACAATAACCACCGTATCTGCTTCGCTGCACGATTGGCAAGTGCACAGATACATGAGAAAGACAAGGCATGGTTTTGACAGAAAAATGTTTTATCAAAAAACTGTAAAGAATATTAATATTAGTAAATAAATCATGGTACTGTCTATGGAAATGTTTTAATAGATTTCCTTTAGAAACTTACTAAATTGGCTTAGTTATTCAATAAAATTATGTGTGGAAGTACTAGGCTCACCTGCATCCTAAAAATAAAATAAAATAAATTTGGCCCTCGAACCAAAAAGTTTGGAGACCTTTGATCTAGAGGAATGTTCCGTAATAAAAATGCGATTGTCAGCCAAGCTAGTTTTGGGAGGTCAAAATAAGATAGTATATATCAAGTTAGTTTAAAGATATCAAATGATAAATTTTGTTTTAGTTTGAATTTCTTAGCTTGAAAACCAAAAACCAATTGCCTATCTGTAAATAAAAATTAAAACAGTTTTTAACAAACTTTATAAATACTTAACTATTTGGCTGAAAATAGTAACTTTCAGTCTCTATCTCAATATTTGATGCTGATATAACTATAATTTAGATGTCTTGATAGTTATAAATGTTTGGAACCACAATAAATATTGGCTGTTACAAAATTTATCATTATCATTAGTATTTTGAACCTTTTTTTGTATTAATTGTGGATAACGGTCAATTTCTCAAGAAACTTCCTCTGTAAATTTTATGCAAAATTACGGCGTTCTTATTCAATTCAAATTGGTTTACCTCTCCAAGACCATAAAAAAGATTCCAACTAAATTATAGGTTGTTTCCCATTGATCATTGATTATGTATGAGCAGCATCTTAGTAGTTGTAAGATTTCATTAATTAATAGATGTAGATTAAGCACACATTGAATAATCTGAGCTTAGTCAATAAAATATGCTCTATGTTTAATCTAACAAAATATTTAAAGAAGGATCAGCTAACAAAACAATCTGTCCATAAAGCTAACTCAGTAATGATGGATGTTTAAGTGAGTATGTGAGAGGTGCTCGTGTCCGTTTGAGTCTGAGAGACCTGGAGTTGTCATCTAGATTCCTCGGCTCGGAAAAAGATCTCACATTGCTAGAGGCGGATGCAACACTGCTGGGGCTCATTTCATCCCCTGCCAGAAGTGGAGTGACGTCAGCCAGTTGAATTTTGTTATACCTTTTTAATTAGTTATTAAAGTTTTTTCTTTATTGTTACTTCATATTTTATATGATTAGGACCTTAAACCATTTTAAGTTTTTATTTTTAACAAGACAAGACCTGTTGAGGAGTTCTGATGGCTATAACCATTGACCTACCTAAGGTTTTACTAAAGTAAGCAAAATCATCATTATGGATTCCAGGCAGTAAAGAACACTTTTGAGTTGTATTTATTCAAAATACATTAAAATATTATAAAAGTCGCAAATTATGATTATTTGCACCTCCTAGGTGTTAAAACTGTACATTCTTTTAGAATTTTGCTAAAGTAATAATCATTTTTGAAACTCGGGTACACACAAAAAGTACTACTTTACCTTTAGTCACTCATAAGCAGTTTCTTTTCTTTTATGCCCAGTCTGTGTTGTATTTGAGCACACAAAGCAGCAATTTATTTTCCTTCTTTTTTTTTTTTTTTTTTTTTTTTTTTTTTTTTTTTTTTTTTTTTCATTTTTCCTTCCTAGTAGAGGGTGCAGTAAATGGTGACATGACAAGCGTAGCAGGTGCACCCTCTTCTCTCAGTGCATCATGTGTTTCCAATATTTGTTTTGATAACGTTTATTTTGAAGACCATGATGCTGTTGTATTTGGGATTCTTGATTAAATGTACTGCCTACTAATACAAACATCCCAAATAACTGTAAGTGGACTTGGCATGATGTACTCTGTTGCTAGAGCCAGCACCCTACAGCAATAATTACTTTAAACATTTCACAGTTGAGATAATGTATAAGAACGGCCACTATAGTACGAGACATTTCATTGTAAACTTGGTGGCCATATGGGCAGCAGAGGCAGATTTGAAGATTTGCCGCCCTCCCCCCCCCAACCATGTTAAGCAAATAATTGTTTAAACAATTCTAATTTACAAATTGTTATGTTTACAAGTAATTTTGTTTCACATATTTTTAACTTTTGGAATAATTTATTTTTTATTAAAATTTGCCGCCCTGGGCTATGACCCATATGGAAAATACAGCCCCGATGGGCAGCTACTGCACTCCACTATCCCCTTCACCTTGTGGCATTGTCACAGTTGTCAAATTGGGTGCGTGCGCAATGCCGCATTTACGCGTCGGCATATGGCGAGGAACTAGATAATGTACTTACGTGTTTGAATGCATCAATGAAATAAAAATTATATTACACAGGGGTATAGCACTGATTTTATTAACTTCACATAACATGTTTATTCTTTAATTTCCAAATAATAAAACTAACCAAATATGTACAAGATATATATAATGTAACTAAGTATAATTATTTATAATAACATTGAACAGTTACATTAATAATGTGATAACACAAAGATTAACTATAAACTTATGACTATTACTTGTAAGAAGAATGTCATGAATTTGCTAGTAGAATGCAGATAGTGTTGTTTCTACAAATATAATTATATTAGAACATTTTATAGACAAAATCATATTTTATTAAAATGTTATCCTAATTATTGTTGCAACAATTTATTTCATCTTAGATAACAGGATAATACTTGTACTCTATCTAGATAATGCTTGGGTGAATTTCATGCAAGGAACATTAATTTAACAGGTACTTTACAAGTTTTTATAACTTTGTAGTCAAATATTTGGATATTGGTAATACAAACATCTTGTGATCCATATCAGAAAAGCATGATATTGAGTTGATTATAATGTATTTACCATGTCATATGATGCATTAGAACAATATTTAGAAACAAGTGCTCTCATTAACACATTAAGTTCCAATGTCTCATGCTACTTGACACTATCTAGATATTCCTCACTATACAAAGGAGACTCTGGCACTGTAAGAATTAATGCGTTCAATCCTGGTGGCGTTAAAGTCACACCACTAGTATGGCTAAATTTAATGTTTATGTAGATAACTAATAATACCTAATCAACTTTGGTTTCTGGAAATCAGTCTTGAAAGTATTAGCGATTTTTTTATGTTTACAACTTGAGTTTCAGTTGATTTGTAGTCATCTTTTCTGCTTAGATGACTGGTTAGGTCGCTATTTTCTCACATGTCTCACCATTATTATTTACGAGTTGAGTGAGTTTGAGGTTACCACTTTCACATCATAACCATTTTATATTATAAAAAAACTCTATACCTATAAAAAAAATTATTATATTTATTATTACTCGATAAATGGTAGTACATACTATATCAAGAGTTTTAACGCAATTATTTGGTAAGAATGATGCATGTCAACACCAATAATACCGGTGAGGCCACAGTGGCGTCATAGTACTTTTTATGTAAAAGAATCATTTCATTGAGAAAAGATATTTTATATCATGATTAAAAGTAATGTGTGTTTAATAACACGTTCAAGCCCAGCCCTATTTCGGATTATATCACCCGAAAAACCCAAACTTAGTTTTTTAGCCTATTGTCTTCATTTAGCATTATAATTACGGAATATAAATACTTTTATTAAAAAAAAAAAAAAAAAATGTGGACATATGTCACATTGACGAAATATTTGTGTGTTGGAACTGCTTATATGAAAACACAGCTTTATTTGTAACACAGAGGAGTCCTACCGGAGTAGATACAAATCCTACACATATCTTGAAGAAATTCCAATGATAGGGAGAAGAACTGCTGTATTTGTAGTGTAGCCAGCACAAAGACTGGTAGGAAAAGAAAAAAAAAAATCAAACGTTTATGTGCAGAAAATGCAAAAAAATAGTTGACACCCCAAGTATTTTCCTTTTCATCACTACTAAGTTTTTGAGTTTTTTTATGTAAATGTTATCCCACTTGAAAAATTAGATAACTTTTACAATGTATAATTGACAGTTTAGATTTACTTGTGTGTTGTTAATTTTATCTGTATTTTTTCCTTAACTTTATATGATTTTGTGTAAAATCATGAACAGTTTTAAGACTTCACAAGTTGTACCGATTGTTAGATTTCCAAAAGAATGCCACAATTCTTTTATTTGTGAACATTTTACCATTAAATTTTAGCAGTATGTACATAATTTAATTGGCTTTATAGTGAATTTATTGAAATAGAGTGCAGCTATTGTTTTCATCACCATAGAGGCGTCCAAATTTTAAAAAAAACCAAAATTGTTTTCATGTAAGTAAATTTGTTTGTAATAAAAAATATTGTATTTCGAGTCTGGATATTTTTAGTATTTTATTTAAATAGGTTGAATTTGTATCTATAATTAGGTAAAAAATCATTACATTTGTGCAGCAAATAAATGGTATTAAAAAATTATTTACCAGCACATTACAAAAAAAGGGTTAGAAACCCTCTGGTACTGGCAGGTTACACTTGTAAATAAATGCTTGACACTGGGTAAAGCACAACTTGAAAAATACCTATGGCACTACAAGGGTTAAATTAAAACAATTACAAAGGCAAACTTTTCTATGTGAATCACAGATTTACATTATTGGTTTAGGCCAAAAAATCCCAAAATTATGCACACATGAGTGCAGTAGAGCGTCAAAAATTCGGACGTCAAAAATCCGGGACCGTCCATAATCCGGATTCAATTCAATTCTGGCTGGAAAATATTTTGTTTATATATGGACAGATTTTAAAAGTCCATATATTTTCGTAATTTAAGTAGTTTTATTAATCACAGTTATACATAGGTACAGTATTTTAGTGTTATATAGCCTAGATATACTTTACAGGTGGAAATATGATTACTGTATTTTTTTCTGTAAGTTAAACATTTAAAGCTTTTTTTAATAACGTAATGAATAATTTTTAATTACCTGCTCCACGTAACACAACATCGTGATTTATGCACAATTAAAACATAACTTTTCATTACCACACTTTGCCATTACCTCTTTATTGGTTCATTTCGAAAATGCAGACATTTCAATACTCCGGACGGGGTCGGGTCCCAATTGGTCCGGATTATTGATTGCTCTACTGTACTTGATTTGCCATCGGGTTTCTCCCAACAGTGTTGTAGGTCAAAAGAAGGATTTTAACGTATTATAACTTTCTACAATTTTAATGAAGCACGAAAATTTAAAAAGCAATTGCTTTAATAATTTAAACTTAAGTCTTGTTGTCCGTGAATAATGATCAATTTGGTAACTAGTTAATACCTAATACTCTGTAATATAATCAAACAAAATTTAAATCTAGATGGGGTCTTTTGGGAAATGGCAGGAATGATCTTTTTTCTTATATACAGGGTGAGTTTTTTAAAGTGATCCAATAGCTAACTTTTTAATTACATGACTTAGCACCACACTTTAAATTCGGAACTTGCTCAATTTTAAGTTTCACTCAGGAATACACTTTCAAATTTTTTGAAGATGGCCGCCATTTTCTAATATGGTGGCCAACTTTAAAATCTTTTATGGAACACCCTGTATTTATGTTGTTTTTTAGATTCTACTCTAAAAAATAAAATCTTTTTGTACTTGGAGAGTTTTTCCATATCTCTAATAGTTTCAGGAGCTATGTGGACTGGAAGGTTTCATAATTTTTTCCAATATGGCGCCCAACTTTAAAATCTTTTACGGAACACTCTGTATTTTATGTTGTTTTTAGATTCCTACTCTACAATATAAGACATTTTTGCTTCTGAAAGTTTTTCTATATCTCTAATGGTTCAGGAGCTACGTGGACTGAAAAAGTTTTCACCATCAGTCCGAAAAAATCCGAAAACTTCCAGTCCACGTTGCTCCTGAAACCATTAGAGATATAGAAAAACTTTCAGAAGCAAAAATGTCTTATTTTGTAGAGTAGAATCTAAAAACAACATAAAATACAGGGTGTTCCATAAAAGATTTTAAAGTTGGGCGCCATATTGGAAAAAATTATGAAAACTTCCAGTCCACGTAGCTCCTGAACTATTAGAGATATGGAAAAACTCTCAATTACAAAAAGGTTTTATCTTTTTAGAGTAGAATCTAAAAACAACATAAAATACAGGGTGTTCCATAAAAGATTTTTAAAGTTGGCCACCATATTAGAAAATGGCGGCCATCTTCAAAAAATTTGAAAGTGTATTCCTGAGTGAAACTTAAAATTGAGCAAGTTCCGAATTTAAAGTGTGGTGCTAAGTCATGTAATTAAAAAGTTAGCTATTGGATCATTTTAAAAAACTCACCCTGTATAAGTATTTTTTTTTAATTTTGTTAATATAAATCATGGCTAGGATTATGGTAGTCAAAACGATGGGTTGCGGATAAATTTGGAAAAACTCTACACTTATACTGTACATATGCAATATGAAATAAAAATTGTTTACTATTTTGTTGAAAAATACCAGGAGTTAAACAATACATTACAATGCCCTTGGCATAGAAATTTTATCATAACATTTAAAAGAAAGTAAATTAAATCAGTTAATTACAACAATCTCAGGTGAACAAATTAAAAAGTACTTCCTTGTTGGGATGTTGATAATATAAAAATATCATGTAGGTTAACAAGATTAAATGTGTAAAACAATGTGCATTAAATATTTTAATTTACCTCTATATTTTAATTCTTATGTTCCGTCTGGAACTTTCAAATCCCATAGTAAAGTGAATCCTAAAATCACAAAAATAAAATGCAACAGATAAACAACAGAGATAAATTATACTGCATATTGGGTTTTAAATAATAAATACAGATTTGGTTCAAATCAATCCAATCTGACGAAAGATACTTACAATAACCGTACAGGAAGAAAGGAAAAAAATTATGTTTTAAAATTATAATAATTCAGTTCACAAAATATGATAAAATTTGTGTAAGCTATAAACCAAAACTTACCATTAAGAAGGATGCGCCGATGTAAAATGGCTTTCAAACGTACATTCATAGTTGGGAGGAATGTAACACCACAGTAATTTAGATCGGAAATTAGGATCTTCGTTATTGTACCAATGTTTCCAGATATTACCAACAACTTGTCCATCAAGATTGAGAATCTAAGAGAAAATTAACATTATTCATGTTCAAATCTTAAACTTCCATAAACTTGTACACCCAAATTTTAATGAATTCCTCAATCCTTAATGGAATTGTAAGTATTTACATTTTAAAACTAAAGTATCATAGTTTTTAACTTTCACACATCTGTTGTCCAACTAAAGAGGAGACATTATAAATATACAGAAACCCTCCATATTAATTGTGCTACCATTGCATTCTTAAATTGACAGAATTTATTGGAAAGTTTAAATGCAGAATTTCACCTACGTATCAGTAACCCTTGTAAATGTTACTCCAAAATTTGGCACCATTTTTTAACACGGAGACCAATTTTAGAAGCACCTTATGTTTTTTGCTACTTTTGAATCTCCTAACTCTATGATATGTAGAAGACAAAATCCTCTCTCACTTACATCGATCACTAATTCCTCAACTTCCCGAAATTTGAAATTTGGCATGTGTATGTCTCATAACATCAATAGAACACCTAGAAGAACTATATTTTTGGGTTTATAATTTCCCAATGTCATAGAAAGTCAAAATTTGACACACAATTGCTTAAATAGAAATAAAAAAGTATTACCATGAAGAAAAACCACCCATATAGGTTTGAAATAGTGTTGCATTCATAGAAAAAGTACATTTTTGTTTTTCAACTTTCCAATGTTCTACACCAATGAAATTTGGACACATCTGTGAATGCTCTCATCAGAAAAAGAAAAGTTTCTTCATGCAGGTCAACCACCCTTAGGGAATTAAAAATACAGTTGGAACCCAAATGTGTGTTTTTCAACTTCCTATTGGCCTAGATTTTATGAAGATTAATCATCCTAAGGGATTTTAAGGGTGGAAACCTAGAAGAACTATATTTTTTTTTCAACTTCCAAATGGCCTAGTATATATAATCGTTTTAATCCTTGAAATGTTTACGAGCTATATATACGAGTATATAGTTTATACATAAAGTTATTCTTACACGTAATTTTTGCAGTATGAGAAGACATGCAGCAATCTGATGCATCAGAACCTTTGATTTTCAAAACAGTGGCTCCAGCACTGTCTTTAATACTGAAACTTTGAAGTTTGTACTTCTTGTTTCTACGGTTCCAGCCAAGTGCCCAGGAGGGAAATACACCAGCAATTTCTGTAAATATTACTAAAAATCAATTTTTTGCTCTCAGTTATCATAATGTTATTTTTCTCAAAATATATCCAGTATATAACATTTCTGAAAGCAAATTACAAATTCTTTATTCAATGGTGTTTGAACTCCATGAATATTTATTGATATGTTTTGTCAAAACTATTTTAAATAGTCTACTGCAGTAAACTAATGCTAACATCAAGGAATAAAATCTATTATGGAGGCTGACCAAGAGATCTATTATAAAGGCAATTCAAACATTCAAGTCTAATCATAGTGTGTAGACAGAGATACCCGGTTCACAGATCAACGAACCTATGGCATTGTGACCATTTGGTGAGAGATTAATGGGAAATTCAATGGATTCCCAGAATTTCAGCGCCTTAAATTCACAGCCAGTACCTTTCATCTTGCTCTTTCCCTAAAAAAGAATGACCTCCTGGCGTAGTGAAAGAGGTTTGAAGTTTGTTCAGGGGCTTATTACAAACAATCCATCGTTTATGCCAGTAATAAAATGTTTATTAACAATATAAAAGCTCTTGCATTAGAGTTGATGAGGATGTGAACAGCCTGTCTTTACGACGCCACTGCAGTGGTGGGCTGTGCATCACACACTGAGGTCAGTTAATTATGACCAGTTAACAGAGGAATGCTACTGTTGAGTTTTGTTCCTGTGGCAATATTTTGGTCCAATTGCGCTGTATGCAGTTTGTTCCATTGACAGTTATGTTCTCTTGTTTCTATGATCAGTAACGAGTGATTGAAAAATCATTTAACGTTCATTTGGACATTTCGTACATTTTAAAAATTGTTATAGAAATTAATACAAAAATGTCAGTGTAAAAAAGTTAGGCAATAGTTGTAGTATATTTGTAAAATATTCTGTATAACTTAGGTGCATTATTGAATTCCTTTTTATCTCATGCAGCAAATATGTCACAGAATATTATGACAAAGTTTATTCTGTAAAATTGCAATAAAATCTTATCACTTTATTTAAGGCCCCCCATCCACTTACAGTTCTAACTGCAGTCCTGGACTGAGACAGTCCGGGACTGCAGTTAGAACTGTAAGTGGATGGGGAATCCGGCAGGCGAATCGTTGGACTGTCAACTGTCGCACGGTGCGACAGTTCAACGATCGGACTGCAGGCGGAAACTGCTAGTTAGTGGAGGCTCCCGTGACAGGCCACAGTCGACAGTCCAAGCTGCGAGATATGCGCATGCGCTAGCTCAGCTGCTCCGTGTCGGCCTCATGCGTCATTGAGTGGTGAGCGTTTGGTGGTTGCGCATTGTTTTGTTTGTGACGCGGCAATCATGGCCAGTTGGTCGAAGGATAATCTTTTTACAGTTTATAGAGGAGTTTAGGAAACATGAATGTGTATGGAAGGTTAAGTCAAAAGACTATCACAATAGGGAAAAGAAGGAAGCAGCCCACCGTAGTTTACTATTAGTAGTGAAAGGGTTTGACAGTACTGCAACAAAAAGCGATGTGTTGAAGAAGATAAACAATATCAGAAGTGCATTTCGTAAGGAACAAAGAAAGGTAACAGCCTCTCAACGTTCTGGCAGTGGTACAGACGATATATATGTACCAAAGCTGTGGTACTACAGAGAACTTTTGTTTCTTATTGACCAGGAAGAATGTCTAGGAGGGACTTCCAACTTAGGAGAAGGAAGAGTCAGTGAAGACGAGGTAAGAGAATTAAATTACTAGTTTTGCGGTTCTTAAATAATGTATTTCACAATGCTACAACTAACTTACAGTTTGTCATCGGAGGTATTTTGTTTTCAAATAATCATTATAAAACTAAGAGATGTATCTGTCTTGCCATTCCACTTTTCCTTTGTTGCTAAAATAATGAACAAATTTATTTCTTACTTCTTTTGCACTAGCCATTGGGCGATCGGTTTGTCTTACTTGTAATGCCATGTGATCGCTGGTTTCTTGGTCCAGGCTTAGACACACCAACTTCGTCGTCATCTAAATCCAACCAGTCTTTAGGTGAGTACCTTTGAGGGATTGTCCTACGCAAATAGTTGTGCAGGTAGCAGCACGCAACAACAACACTATTCACTTTTCTTTCAAGTCAATGAAGGTGATTGGTTTTTGTAGAACCTGAAATCTCTCAGCGAGAATCCCAAAAAAACACTTTCGACCATTCGGCGTGCTCTTGAGAGTCGGTAGTTATATACCTTTCTAGGTTTGTTTGCAACCCTATAGGAAAAGGGTTTCATTATGACCTCAGTTAGGGGGAAGGCGTCATCTGCAATGAATACGTATGGAAGAGCTTCGCCGTCTACAAATGCCCTCTTCAGGTAAATTGAGGCTTTTATCTGTTAGTTTCTTGTTGAAGTCTGTCTCTTTCAGAACTCCTCCATCAGATACCCGGCCATTAACACCAAAATGAAAATAAATTATTTCATAGTTTGCACTAGCAATGCAGAAAAGTACCTGACTATGGAAACCCTTATAGTTATAGAAGTAAGAACCACTTCCAGGTGGTGGTGTTATGGCTATATGCTTTTCCATCCATGCTGCCTAGGCAGTTGGGGAAATTCCATTTTTCCCCGTACTCCTGTGCAATTTGTTTCCACTCCTCGGCTGTATTCGGTACCTGAAAACAATTCATAAACTGTCCAGCTGTCATATTTCAGACCAGCGTTTTGTACGGAACAAATTTTAATGAAATCAAACCCATCGAGAACCGTATCACCCCTCGTTTTCCGTTCGCCACCCCTCTGTAATTTTTTCAATATAATATTTTGAGAAAGTAATAAATAAGTAGTTAAGAATGTACTGTGGTGATAAACTGAATCATTATTGATATTGTGGTTCATTATTAAGTAATGACAGGGTGTCTACCGGGCACGGAAATAAAGGAAAATCCGCGAAAAGTCACGGATTTTGACATTTTTTTTTTTTTTCAAACATTTTTTTTTTTACAGGAGATGCTGATGGACGATTCACAAAAAGAAACCATTAGATGCTGAGGAAATGTACCAGCGCCCCAATCTCTACAGAATCCTCCTCAAGTTGCTCGAACCGCTTCCAATATTACCTCTGCAACACCTGAACCTAAAGATTTCTTTTAAACGGCAAAAAAAATTGTCCCCGTGTGATCAAGTCTTGGTTAATATTGGACAACGACTGGCAACAAACAAAAGAAGAAGATCACTACGACGCCTTTGGGAAGAACGTTGCTCAAAAGCTGAGATTGCTGAACAATGAGCAAAGGATTTATTGCGCAGAAAATCATTAATGATGCCTGTTTGAAGCAGAACTAGGTGGACTAACACGATTTGCTACAGTTAACCCAGGTATTCTTTACTCAAGTTCCACAACAACCATCGGCAGCTAGTGTTACCCCAAGTTCAGGAGGTAGATCAACCTATGAACCAATGTATGATGATACAGCAATGTCTGGCTTCAGTGTCAACTATACAAATCTAAATTAAGTGTTCTATTATTAACAAGTAGGCTTAAACCTGTAAACTTTTCACAACCCAAGCTGTGCGGTTTTTTAGTAGGCCTACTCCAGTAGTTGAGTACATTGAGAGTTATATGTTGAACAAAATTACATTTATTATTTTTTTTTTGTTTGTGGTGAAAATATTTTGCACTCAATTAAAATTACACTTTAATCTTTATTCATATGCGGTACTGTTGTGAGCTGCCATGTGTTTGTAATACTAGATTGCAATGTTATGTTTGACAGTGTCATAGTTTTTATAATTATTACTTTACTCATTTGTGGTTAAACATACACCATAGGTACGTATTACTTTTTATCTTTATACTTACATTAATTAAATTGATTTTTTACTTTTTCTTCCTTAGTTATAAAAAGTAAATGTGTTGTTTGTACAACGCAACAAATACAAGTATGGATAATATAATGTTTACAATAATTTTGTATGAGTTTCATTACCTTTTACTACTTTTATAAAAAATGGTTAAATGTTGTGTGCACACAGAAATGAACTCGTAATCGTTTAGAGATACTGGGAGTTGTAATTTAAAATTAGCAAAAAGTAGTGACATAATACAATGTGTAGGCTATGTACCTTAACAAATCATAAGCAGATTAAAAATATTGTAATTTCTTAACAGTATGTTGGCATTCGAAAACAACAAAGACCTACTTTATTTCTTTTTCTAACTTTTATCTGGTTTCATATTTTGGATTTTTCAAAACTACTTGAAACACCACATTAGGCTTACTAACCTTGCAATAGTCAATTCAAGGCCTTGACAATAGCTGAGCAGGTCTCTGGAATTATTCTTCCTAATGTTTGGGGGGAAATTCTCGTTGAAAACTTTAAATCTTCCATTGTTCTGCCAGTGCTTAGATACCGCAATGTCGCAGTCAGTTTTTCATGTGGTGTAATGGCTTCCCTCATTTTTGTATCTTGTTTGGTAATTCAATGGTGTTTACTATACGTAATAAATCAAAGTACGTTTTCTCGTCCATTCTTAAGTAGTTTTTCCAGTCTCTAGGATATGCTTCAAGCTCCCTAAGAAGGTTGAACGTGGTTAAATCTCTTCCTCTGAAGCCATTCTTTTTTCCACATTTGATGCCTTCGTTTCTTGCGTTTTTTAATAGCTACCGCTATTACAGCGTATGCTGCCAAATCTTCAAACGTAGACATTGCACTTTTAACTTCACATACGATAAGAACTTAGAATGCACTTTTCCTACAGCCACAAAAACGAATAATATAACTAAAAAATATAATAAATAATATAAACGAATAATAACTACAAAGTACACACCTACGGCAAAACACCGGAAAGACTGACCACGACAACCACGCCACCGAACGGACTGCGGTCCGCGACTGCAGTCCGTACTGGACGTGAACATTTTTTTCAAACAGTCCACAGTCCACCGTTCACAGTTCTGACTGCAGTCAAGAACTGCAGTTCGAACTGTAAGTGGATGGGGGGGCCTTAAACAAATTGTAGCAGAGTGAGCATGAACAGGTACAGGTCACTGTAGAAGAATTTTACTGTTGAAGCTGAAGCAGTTCTTGAACTTGATAGCCATTACTACTATACAATTAAACCTTTCCTCCAATATTACCTGGAAGACAACAAGGTGAACAACAGAAAGTACAGGCCAGTGGTCGTTCCAAATGAATCACTTCTTTGTTGGAACGGTCCACGATCTTCACTCCAAAAGGATTACTTGGATCACAGCAGTTTCTGAAGAACCAATTGGATTCTTCTTCAGCATAATAAACTTGTTCTATGTCTTTAGTTCTTATTTTATATTTGCCTTTAGTTCTAATGCCAAAAATAGCTGAAAGTGAAAAAAGTAATTTTGTATTTGTGTTTTTCTGTTATAATCAATTAAAACACTTAAAAAAACACACATACACACTGTGTATATTTGGTTTTTGTGCTTTGTTGAAAGTTTAGTAAAAGGTCTAACTCCCAAATTGATTGTATCTCATAAAGCACTCAAACAGGCTTTTCTTGAAATCGAAAGAAAAATTTCCCATAAGAAAGAAATTTATTGCCAGCCACGTGGGTTTTGGTAGGGGTAGAAATTTGCGTGTCAAAAGAGTAAAAATATAAAATGATAATTTTTCTCACATCATACTTTTTTTAGATTGGCACACTTTTAAGCCATCTGTCAGACATGTCAATAAATGTCTAATCACTGTCAACTAACTACATACCAGACCCTAAAAGTACCGACTATTATTTTAACAAGTGGTGATATATTATTAATTTATTCTCACGGGTTACTATTTTTTAAAAACCGTTTGAATTTCTAAAAAAATGTTTACAACAACAAGGTTAGGAAATGTTATAAGCTTCCAGAAGTTGAAGAATAATAGTTCAATGTGATGTACCACCTTTTTTAAAAATCTTAATAATCCATTACAACTTGTTTAATACTTTTCTGTAATATATTTAAAATTATTAATGTTTTCTGTTGTTTGCTGTTAGATAGCACACAACGTCAAAGTTTCAAGTGGTGAAATTCGATAAGCACTGGTGGAAATAATCTTCCTACAGACTGTTACAAGGACCAAAGGCAATATTGGAAATATTTAGATTTAAAACTTATTGTTAATAGCACTCTAAAAATAGAACACATACTAATTCCTTAGCCAAAGTCTTTTAACTCCTTTCAGTATTAAAATTTCTTATCTGAGTATTCTAAAACAAACACACATATGTATTATTATTGATATTAGCCCTTGGTAGGCTTACTCAGAATGTGGATAAGTTACAGCTACACTGTCAGTTAATCCTGGTGGAAGGTGAGATTATATAAAAGACTATATTATTTTTAGCTTGTTTGAAAATAGAGAGATTCTATTTCTTTTTATAATATAAGTGTAAGATTAATACGTCTATGATGTACTAAACTGACCTTCCCATATTCCATATCCTTATAAATATGTAGGACGGGTCAGTGTAGTAGAGATACTCTAGGCCAGGAGGGCAGCTCATTGGAATATCCGTAGGCAAACTCATCCAGCCATCTGTGTAAATTAACAATTTATTTAAGAAAATCCAAGTAAGTGACTAAGCACAGGTAAAGGTGTGATTTATTAACCACTTTTTGGAGTATTTGTCAGTGTTGTAGTATATGTTTAAAATATATCTTTAACCTCCGGAGAGTTATTCATCCAATTCTGAGAATTCATGCAAAGAACACCCAGCGTAGACAGGGATTCGGGAATTCCTAAAGGAGTAGATTTAATCTTTTATCTGATATTATTTATTTTGTATCTACCTTTTGTTTTAAATGGAGATATGCTCAATTTAATAATAGTTTACAATTGCTTAATATTATCAAAAGGTGAAATTTAGCTTTAACTTTCTTTTTAAAGAGGGATGGCACTCCCTCAAGTTTTATACTTACAAAAACCCTTAAAACTAGAAAGGAACTCTACCCACCAGTGAGCCCTCAACGTGAATTAGATGTATTGATCTTTTACTAAAAAACTCGGATCATTTGTAGTTAGTAATGTGTTGCCTTTCTGTATTCATTTGGTTGCCCAGATGCAAGTAATTCATTCGGATTTTACTGTTCTAAGTGCATGTTTTGTTATCAGGTATAAATCAGCCAGAAGTCAACCCTCCTTGGGAACCATGAAAGATAAGAAGATATTTTAGTGAGCGAGTTCACTGTTATTACGAGTTGTACCGCTGAATAAAGAAATGTATAATACGTTACGCTGAATTTTGCGTAATTGTCCACATGTGGCATTTACAATATAAGCTGCTGCCCAATTCATTAACAGGAATTTTCTTTATGTAATAGTCCCGTAACTAACCATCATTGTCATTATGGGAAACCCGTCATTTTGAGCTATCCGTCAATAGGGACAATCCCTAATAATTTCTTTCTTTAAACAATACACTGCATGATATTTTACTTTCAGATAGTAGCTATGACAGTGTCGAAATCTTCTCTTCTTCCATTAACAACAACGGAGACACTTTGTTCCAGTCACAATAGAGCGCTATCATGCGAGTGATTATGAACTGCCACGTCACAAAACGCAATGTTCACCAACATAATAAACCCACTTAATACGTTGTCATTCTTTGTTCTTAGGCTATGTGACTGGTGTCATAAGTAATCTCAAGATTTTCTGGTTCACTTCCGCGTCGAAAACATTGCTTACATAGTTAATTAGCATTAGATTTATCGTTGATATCAGTGAACTGGGAATTAGTATCACACATTATCTTTATTTATTATTTGAGAAACGTTCCGTGAAAAAAGTTGTAAATTAATATTTTTGTACATTAGGTATATTTACATACTAAATTTATGAACGTTAGTTATTATCTTATTACATTCAAAACACACAAACCCGTACTTAAAAACTTTTATTTTTGTGAGGCCTTTCGATAGCAAGGCTATTTTCGCCAGACACATCACGAAATAATCCTTGCTATCAAAAAGGCATCACAAAATAAAAGTTTTAAGTATTGGTTTGTATGTTTTAAATGTAATTAAGGTAATAGTAGATAATACAAGCTCCATCTTCAACATTTCAAAATGACCCAGTTAGTTACCTGTATCTTTACGTTCCTCTGGTGGGGTAGTGGGGGCGTTTCTGCCTTGGAGGTTGTCACTAAGAGGTGTGACCTCTGAAATGTCAACAGTACTGATCTGCTCTGCAGCTGGAACATTTCAAATAATTTCTTTATTTGTTACTTCCATACAACGTTTTTGTTAACAAATTGAAGTTAAATTTAAAAAATGCTACCCAAAATTAACTATAGTGAAAGAATAAAATTTAAGAACATCAATTACACTATATGAAAGAAACAAAATATTTATTATACATTTTGCTACATTCACTCTGTGAGTTGAGATATAATAATAAAACACGTAATTATAAGAAATATTTACCAAGAGGCTCATTGACTGATTCAATGTCTCGTGGTGATAAAATACATCTAGATTTAAGCCCAGTCAATATTCTTCTGTTGAAAACAGTGGCAGACACACATGATTTGAAAATGCTTTTATTAATGGGTAGATAGTTGTATCCGCAGATTGTTCATGACATCCTTTGAAACCCACTGTAAAGACAATTTTTGCTAAAACTGTCGATTACAATATCTAGCTTTTCATATCCCTTTACTTACACAAGCCAAACAGAGATGTATTGTTGTCCAAAAAATATCTCTTTCGATGGTAAGTTACAAATGTTATTCAGAATTATTTTAGTCTCCTGAGTTAAACCTAAATTATTACTTAATTTTCAAATTTTGCACAGTTTCTGAGCATTTATACTATTTATTTTGAATGAAAAAAATTTTTGAATCATGCAATAATTTAAATACTAATCTTGCCTTGTCCAAGTATTGAAAACCAGTAAATTTGTCGTGTTTGGATGTTAATATATCCATGTATTTGAAATTTTGTCCTGTTTTATTTACCATAATTACATTTAGAAATCTTTATTAATATTTCTTAATTGTAATAATTTTAAAAACCACATGTTGGTAAACATTGGCGGTGCCGCAACAACAACTCACCCTGACTAACCCTGGGAGTATACATTTCAGGATGGTCCAATATCTGAGTTTGAGATTATTGAGTAGGCATGCTATACAATGCATAAATGCAAAATATCCAATTTGCATAAATTGGATCTAGTCTCTTCAACGGATATAGAGAACTCTATTCAGACGGGATATTTCTCTTGAATAATTAAATAGTAATACATATATACTTTGTAATTTGTCTAGACATGTGCAAGAAAACACCATTTAAAAAAAATGCAGCATTCATAAACTTTTTTAGATAAAAAATACCCGGATATTAGCTACAGATTGACAAGAACACTTTACATAATATGTATTTATATCTAGTTAGTGCATCAGACCCGTGACCACTGCAAGGCAATGCACCAACCACTATGTGCAATGTTTTAAGGCTTGAGAAAAACTTCCATGAAATGAACTACCATCACCTTTGAAATTCCGAAACTATAGTATGACCAAAAGTACTACCTCTACATACCAATTACTGTACAACAAACAACAAAGCACAGTTTACATGTTATTTATCATTAACCAAAGCCATGACATTTCACTAAATCTAAACCGGATAGTCACGAATACGCAAATTGTGAGCCCAACCTACATATAAAAATTCCTCTGGACAGTAAATATCAAATATTTAAATGCCAGCAATAGATTTCCAAGATCAATTACAATATGCCATGCCGCCTTAGCTGAAAACACAAATTCCTTGGTGATTGAGAACTGACACACTGCAAGCACTGGTGTCTGGTCATTTGTTTGATAAAATGAATACTATTTATGAAGGTTCTAGCCCTTATTAATCTACATCCGAAATCAGTAATGGCAATTTCTAATACAAGTTGAGGTCATCCCATTATATATTCACCAACTTCTAGTGACATAATCATCTCTTATATCTGTAGCATTTTCTTCCCTTGGATATCCCAAACTCATCCTCAAACAAAAACTCAAAATAATGACAGAGGCTTTACTAAATGTATGTAATGCTTATATTTGTATACAGAGTGCTTAAAAGAATCATTACACACGGACATCCCGTCTTAAGGAATTCGAGAAAATACAGTAAATTTGAAGGAACATTGAACGAAGTGTTTGATTGGTAATTCCATTAAAATCAAATGAATATAAGCACATTACATTTAAAAAAAAATATAGAAACAAAACCAATTTCGTTTGAAATTAGTTTGTCGTTGTACAACGTTACAGAGCATTTCAGTAAGAATTGTTTGGATTGTATAACCGAAATAACAAAAATTAGAAAATGATTATTACATGAAATGATATTATTAAAATGTTTACTATTATGAAAATTTAATAAAATGATGTATTAGAATGAACTCTACTGAATTCGAATATCTTCATTTATTATGAATGCATAACGCATTTAAAAGTGTGATCTATCTTGGCTCTCCAAAACTATTACAACATCTAGTTTTTAGAGTAAATAGTAAATAACTGAATTAGTGTTTGTAATTTAACATTACCTTCTCCATCTGAGATCTGTTCGGTCTGCCATGGGCTCCTGGTAGACGGGAGGAGATTCCCCTGCATCTGGTCCATCCATCAGCAGTTCTTGCTCTTCTGCGTAAATCTTTGGTTCCTCCACAAAGGGAACCACTTCTGTCACAATAACATCAGTTACACTTATAATATATTTTGCATGTTATTTGGTACAAAATACAACAGTGGTTAAGTATCCTTAATACGCATCTAAACACTTTTCAGTTTTTTTTAATAATGTGTAGATACCTTTTTATATTTTAAAATATCAAGTAGAAATCCATTTGAGATTTTTGTAATAAGCTACTATATTTAATGTGTCAGATTTCCTATTTTTTGGTCGCAAAATTTAGGAATTAAATTAATAATGACAACTTCAATCTTTATTTTGTTCTGTTACAAAGGTCATTTAATTGTTCAGATCCGGAAAAACGCATTAAAAAAAAAGTATCCTTGCTAACACATTCCGTCCATATTAACTGCATTGCACAATGTAATTGATTTAGTCAATTGAGAGGCATCAGCATGTTTTGTCATTTTTTGTCGCTCCTGGTTTGTGCAAGCTTTTCCTTTAAAGTGGTCATGCACGCTTATGCATGATGTACTGCGTTGAAAAAGTATCATTGTAAATGTAATAAAAACTGTTAAAAATGTTGATATCTTGTAATTTTTTTTCATAAACTATACTGATTTTTTTTTGTTAACAGTTTTCAACATGCACCACTTTCTTAACATTAAAGGAAATCACACAATTATTTTTTTTTAAGTTGTCCTGTCTCTTATCCCGACCTATGTGAAAGATTTGGTGTTTGTAGTCTTACGTAGTTATAGAAATAATATATTTTGTAAAAACCTTAAAAAAACTAAACCACACATAAAAAAAATTTAAAAATTAATAATTTAATCATAAAGAATTTATTGTAGTGTATCACTAATATAAAGGAATACAACATTTTCCAATGTCTCACTTTTTATTTTGTTGCAAGGCCTTTCTAAATTAGAATTCAGATTCAGAAAGGCCTTACACAAAATAAAAAGTGATACTGTATTGGAAAATGTTGTATTCCTTTATATTAGTGATACTAAAATAAACCGTTTTTCCAATGCTCCAAGATTCTACATAAAGAATTTAGCTCAAAACGTTTATGGTAACAAGGTCATATATTGCAAAAATATAATGATATTATCTTTAATATCTTCAAAATAGCGACATTAAAACTTTCAACGTTGAATATCTTTAACAACCAGCAATTGTACTGAAGAATCTTTAGAATAATATTTTTCAGAAGATTGCATCTCATACGTTGTGACATCAAATTCATTTAAATCGAATAATAAATAACTGATTTAGAGCACATTTACTGTGATAAGACATGGCACACCATGAGGATCTCAATGAATAGACAACAATACAAAAGTGAAATAAACAGCAACTCCATAACATTTGGCTGTTGCACTTAGATCCAAGTTCTTTTTACTTATTGTAAAAAATTTATTAACAATAAAGGTCTTTATCAACAATAAGAAAAACTAAAAGCAAATTTGTTAATTACACTAACAAACTGCATTATTTACAGTAAGGCTTCCTTAATGTTCAGACAATCCTTCTATAATTGGCAACAGCATAGATCGGTTGTTTTATGGGAAAGACATTTGATTGTCGTATGCATTAATTCTAGTAAAGAAAAAATCCTAAAACAACAGATTTTAAAAATCATTCAATAGAACATAAAATATTTGACACTACACTAGTGTTAGGTAAGTCTGAAACGTGTGTATCATAAAATACAAAAAGCAATAAAAGGCATAAGATTTTCTGGAACTGCAGTTTATACAATTTTTTGTATTGTTGGCAATTCGCTAAAAACCTTAACGTGGGCCATGTCTTGTCACATAGTAAATGTGCTCTAAATCAGTTTTTTATTATACGGATTTAAATAACTTTGGCGTTATTATATTTGTGATGTTATTCTGATAATTCTTGAGTAAAATTGCTAATTTTTGAGATATTCAAAGTTAAAAAGTTGTTATGGCCGCCATTTTAAAACAATATTTAAGATAATATTTTTTTTATGTACTTAGCCTTGTTGCCATAAACATATTAGTCAAATAAAGTATGGATTTAATTTATTAATTTTTAAGATATTAATGTTTGTTAAAAAAAAAAAAAAACATACAAACAGATAGATGGGAAACTAAGCATCGGAGGTCCATATTCATATGGTGGAAATGTTTGTCTAGACCCTAGCAATAACCTCATATACCTTTGTTGTTGTTGACTGTTGTATGTTTTTTTAATTGATTTATTAAGCGATTTTATTTTTGCCACCAAGGTTACCCATAGGTCCATGTAAAAAAATGTTGGTTAACGTTCAGATAAGTCGCATAGAGTGACATACACTATCATTGAATGTGATATTGCTTATAATTATATACTTCATACAAAACTTCAAGTGTATATAGGTCACTTACTGGTCAGTTATCATTCTCGAGATATTGTCGGGATAGATAAATAAAATTAGACCAGTAATGTGGTTATGGACAAATTTAGCAAGAACTGTTTGGATTGTACAACTGAAAATACAAAAGTTAGACCTACATGAATGACACTATTAATATTTCTTGTAATGCGAAACGGTTTATAACGTTGTAATTATTAGAAAGAACTATACTGCTTTTCAAATATCACATTTAGTTATGAACGCATAACGCATTTCATTAAAGTATGTGTAATGTATTGAATTACAATAATAATTATAATAATAATTATTATACATATTATAAATTGTTACTGGCAAGTTAAAGGCCACAGCCAAAGACCAACTGTATGATCTATGATGCTGTGACGTCATATGGGGGTGATTAGTTTGAATAAATGCCATTGGCTGTTCTCATCACGCCACCAGATCATACCACCTACCACTTCCAATGTCCTGCCCTTGCCTCTCTCTCTGTTACCCTCCAACCTTAACCGAGCACAGTCGATGATGTAAACTAATTCAGTCTTTTATTCCGATTCCCCGTAACCCGTACACAACAATTGGCGACGAGGTATTAATGCGATCCCGCGAGTGCAATGCAACCTGTTCGATTGTGCGTAAATAATTTCTCCGAAAATTATAGTGGGAGGAAGTGTGTCTGTAGTTTGGCGTCACGTGGACTCAAAATCGGTACATTTTGATGTTGGAAGACAAGGTCGTAAATTGGAACATTTCGTCTTTATTTAGTACAGTAAAAAATGGGCGGGAATTATTGGCGGGAATCGGTGACTTCGACAACAGTTGCAGAAACTTGGAATTCGTATGTTGAACGATTTGAATTATTCGTTGACTGTAAACAGTATTAGTGACGACAAAAAGGTTAGTACGTTACTAACAGTCGTGGGTGTGAAAACGTACAGTTTGTTACGAGATTTATGTACGCCGGAAAAACCTTCAGTGAAAAAGTTTGATGAATTAGTGAAGTTAATTCAGGACCATTTGTACCCGAAGCCATCATTCATAGCTGAAAGGTACAAATTCAGCAAAAGGAATCAACAGGAAGGAGAATCAGTCGCAGGAGTACATCGCCAGCCTCAAGAAATTGTCTGCATACTGCGAGTTTGGCGCATCCCTCAACGACTATCTCTAGAGACAGACATCTCTGTCCGGTGAGCGGCATCAGGAGGTGAGTCGACCAAGCAGAGGCTCTGTTGGGAGAGACCACCCTAACCTTCGACCAGGCTGTGAAAAATCGTCTGCTCAGTGGAAGCGGCGGAGAAGAAAGAATGCGGCGGCATTGACAGTGAAACGTCGGCAGCCGGGTCCAACGGATGGCCAGACGCATCACCACCACACATGTGAGAGTCGGCGGCAGCGGTGGCAGCGCGAGCTAACAACGCAAGGCACGAAGTCAAGGTGCAGTGTACGTGCTGTGGGCAGTGTGGTCACTATAGGAAGCAGTGCAAAATTGTTTGGTGTTGTGTGTCACAAATGTGGTAAAAGAAATCACATATCTAAGGTATGTCGATCTACTGAAATTAGTAAGTTACCAGACAATCAGCTTTCGAAAGTTAAGAAAGGTATATCTTATCAGTCTAATTTTCAAAACAAGAAAAACAAAGATTATAAGATACATAATTTTGTAAATGATAGTTCAGAAACTGTCAGATTCAAATAATTCTAAGAATTATGTTCAGAGTGATGAAAATCTTGAGAGTTATGTCGAGGACATACAGAATTTATTTAAAGTAAATGAAACTCACCGTAAAAGAATTAGAGTTGACCCAATTAAGATTAAAGTCCTAGTGCAAGGTCGAGAAACCATATTTGAAGTTTGATACTGGAGCTAGTGTCACAGTGTGTAGTGAGGATTTTTATGAAAATAATTTTAGTTCTTGTAAATTGTTAGAAATACGACCTAACTTTGAGTTCGTACACTAATGAAACCTATTTATACCTGTGGGCAAAGTTAATGTTGATGTTTGCTATGAGAAAATACATAAAAATGCTGTAGATTTGTATGTGATTAGAGGATGGTTCACATCCTTTAATGGGTCGTGATTGGCTTAAAGTACTGGGAGTTGACATTTCGTTTAAAAATAACTTGTGTGTTATAAACAGACCTATAGATAACAAGGCTAATTTCGAGACAATGACGTCCGAGCTTAACTAATCAATTTCCAGAAGTGTTCACTGAGAAACTAGGTCAGTATACAGGCGAACCAGTAAAACTAAATCTAAAAGAAAATGCTAGACCTAGGTATTTTAAGCCAAGACCGATACCATTCTCATTGAAAAGTAAGGTAGAAAAAGAACTACAACGCTTAGTTGACGAACAAGTGTTAATTCCAGTAAGCAGCTTCGGAATGGGGAACGCCCATTGTACCAGTATTAAAAAAAGAACGGTGAAATTAGGCTATGTGGAGACTTTAAAGTTTACTCTAAATCAGTATCTAGAAGTAGGACAAGTACCCTATACCTAGAATAGAAGATTTATTTGCAAATTTACAGCATGGAGAACGTTTCTCTAAAATAGATCTTAGTCAAGCCTATATGCAATTAAAGTTAGATAGTGAGTCACAAAAATTATGTACAATTAGCACGCATAAGGGTCTTTTCTCATAATTGTAGAATTGCCTTATGGAATCTCATCAGCCCCAGGAATATTTCAAAGAGTTATTGAACAATCTTTGCATAATTTAGAAGGCATATCAGTGTTCATGGATGATATTCTTATCACCGCACCTAATAACGAAACTCATGTAAGTAGGTTGCAAGAGGTTTGTAAACGCCTGAGTGGAAAAAGGATTTACCGTAAAGAAAGATAAATGTACATTCTTTGTAGACAAAATCGAGTATCTTGGTTTTAGTATCGATAAAGATGGACTGCATACCTCTGAATCTAAAATTAAAGCTATAAATCAAGCACCTGTACCTAAATCTGTCACTCAAGTCAAAGCTTTTATTGGCTTGGTAAATTATTATGGAAAGTTTATCAAAAAATTTGTCAACAATCTTGAGTCCGTTGTACAACTTGTTAAAAAAAGACGTGCCATTTGATTTTGATGAAAAATGTCTCAAATCATTTAGCCATGTCAAGGATGTTTTGACTAAAGCACCAGTTTTTGGCGCATTATGATTCAAAGTTGCCTGTAAAACTAGCAGTAGACGCAAGCTCGACAGGGCTGGGCTGCGTACTTAGTATCATAACCCCTGAAGGCGTTGAGAAACCTATTGCATACCACTCTCGTACTTTATCACCAGCAGAATGTCAATATTCACAAATAGATAAGGAAGCTTTAGCAGTAGTATATGGAGTAAGGAAATTTCATCAATATTTGTATGGCCGAAAATTCACATTGTGTACTGATCACAAACCTTTAATTAGCATATTTGGACCGAAAAGGGGTTTACCTGTTTTCGCAGCAAGCCGATTACAAAGATACGCATTTATTTTTAAGTGGATACAATTTTGATGTACAGTATGTAAGGTCAGAGAAAAAGCATGGTAACGCAGACGCATTATCACGCTTACCATTAAGCACTAAACACGTTGTAAATAATGAACAATGAACCAAGGTGGAAAGGTACCTATTTACACTGTATCGCTGAAAGTTCAGTACCTTTAACTTTTGAAGATGTAAAAGCTGAAACCCAAAATGATCCTATTATAAAACAAATACATAAACTATGTGATGTATGGATGGCCAAATTTTTTGTCAGGAGAGAATAGGGAATTGTTACCTTATTTTCCAAAGGAAGGACGAGCTAACAGTTGAGCATGGCATTGTTATGTGGGGATATAGAATTGTTGTTCCTAAGTACTTCGTAATTTCATTTTCTTAGTATATTCCGATCGGAAGTGATTATTTTTGTTTTTTTCTCGATAATTATATATTTATTAGTCGGCGTTGAATTAATACCTAAAATCAATGTCCTAACATAATTATAAGTACCACTTACCTCAACCACTCAACCAGTGAAATCCAAAATCGCTAAAAACTTGAATCTGTTGAGAGCTTTTCTTCGGTATTTACCGACTGAAAGTGATTTTTTCTCGATAATTATATAGGTAGTCGAGTACAGTTTAATGATAACAAAAATCGTCGTCCTAATTCAATCAAAAATACCACGTTTACCTCATAACCGAAGTCCGAAGTAGTTGAAGTTCTAATCATTAGAGTTTTTTCAGGTGTATTTTATTTCCGATCGAAAGTGATTTTTTCCGATAATTATATACTCGTCTACAGTGTAATGATACAAAAAAATCGTCATTATAACTCATTCATAAATACCTCAATCAGTGAAATCCAAAGTAGCCGAACTTCTAACCAGTAGAGTTTTTCCGGTGCATTTTCCGACCGTTAGTTTGATCTGTACCCGAGCAACGCTCGCAAATTGCCCTCCTTTTCTAAAGTGTTTTCGGCCGTCAGTGGCCCAATGTCCCCGAAGGGGTATTTCATTTTCTCCAAAGAATATAGTTGTGTCAATTATACGCTTGAGTGAAGCTCTGTTTTGTTTCTTTTTCTTTCTGATTGAGGTAAGGTTTCCGACCGTTAGTTTGATCTGTACCCGAGCAACACTCGCAAATTGCCTTCATTTTCTAAAGGGTTTCTCGGCCGTCAGTGGCCCAATGTCCCCGAAGGGGTATTTCATTTTTCTCCACAGAATATAGTTGTGTCAATTATACGCTTGAGTGAAGCTCTGTTTTGTTCTTTTTCTTTCTTATCCAGTGAATCCAACATCACTTTGGTGCCTTTCTATTTCGGCCAGAATTGAACTTCGTAAAGTTCATGTAGCTATACAAGAAAATTTGTGGTACTAGAGTTACTGTAAGAGTTGAATTCGCCTATTACATCTTTCCACTTTCTATAACACGAAATTACTAAAGCTCCATATTTCTGGTATTTACCTTTTACCAGTGAAACTCATTGGCAAATAACACACAAAACGTCCCCGGATCCCCCGGTTTCGGACCCCCCACCGAAACGAAAATTTCTGGTTACGCTACTGACTCGAGGGGCTGGAAAATTTCATTTCTGTATACTTAAAACTTTACATTCCCTGGGATTTGAAAGAGCGTTATCTAATATTTTTACATTATTAGTTTGTAAGGGTAACTATGACGACAACGAGAAAATTATAGAATGATTTTTAAACAATCTATAGTACTGTTATATGGCATTTTAATGTGTGGTGGATAAGTTGGTAGGATGTTCGTTACTATTGGCACCTCCTATATTTCGTTATATGAGCTTATTTGTGTATATACAGGGTAAAAATACGATGATGATGCATGTGTTTATAGGATTAGGCTGAGCGTTAGCAAAGCTTATAACTCACGTTTATATCTTAAGAAACTAATTAAACTAAGGACTTGAAATTTGCATCTAATTTTCTACTTAGGCAACGTCGTGATTGATAGGATGTTGTGAATATGTCCTCAATGGAATTTAGCTGAGCCTCTACGTAGCCTAACTATTCACTAGATGTGTTGAGAACGATGTCATCTGTACAGTTTGCATGAAACTCCGTATTTAATGAGTTCGATGAAGGTGCGTATCTATCAATGGGATATTATACAGGGTGTCCAAAAAGTCCCGGGTCGAGTTAAATATTTTTCAAATCCTATAATATTCAGTGATCCGCTACTTCCTCAGGGGGGCGGCCCGCTAGGAGTCAGAAGAAAATCTTAAATGTAAGCATAGGTTGATATGCATATCATATTAAAGGTCTATACTAGTAGAGTACAGAGCCGCAAACCCGACCTCAAACGGATAACCGAGTCAAAAATGACAGCCGTTCAAAGATTGGCTAGAGTTTGCAACTTAGGTTAATGGTAACAAAATACACAGATGAGCTTCTTGATTTTAACTTTACTAACATTAAAAAATGGACATGAGGTGTTTCTCAAATGACTGATTCAATTGTAAACAGTTTTGGGTTAGTAAAGTTAAAATCAAAAAGCTCATCAGTGTATTTTGTAACTTTGTGTAAGGTTTTGTAGCTCTATTTTAAATATTTTGAAAAATATTTAACCGACCCGGGACTTTTTGGACACCCTGTATATTTTTCTGCCTGTACGCCTGAGAGCTGTAAAAATGTCTTTTACGCCTGATTGTCTGTCTGTTCGCAGAACATCTCGAGAATGAAGTGAGCAGTAGAATTGACATTTTGTATACACCTTCAACTTTTGCCTGTTACGGAACACGTGTGTAACGTACTCATATATTTTAATAACAAAATACGAATAATTATAAAAGAATAAGTTAACACAACTTACCAGAGATAACAAGATCTGTCACGATTCCGTTGTACGAAAAATATTTAGTAATATTAAGTAATTAATCCTTCCATTACAACCAACAGCAGTTACCAAAACCCTAACCACTGATTATAGTAATATATTACTGTAAATTTTGTACCTTATGATTGATAACGACTCAATTAAAATTACTTTTTGTTATTGATTACTAAACTACGTAATCATATCAGTGGATTGAAGTGTGGTTTACACCTCATTAAACTAAAAAGGGCCACTAAAGTAATCTGGGTATATTAGAGGAAAAGAATTGTTAACATAGGCTAACAATACAATTCTTCAGCACCCTCAAGTGATAGGCTTTGCTGACGCACAGTCCAATGATATTTGGATGTATATGATTATTTTACAACTGCAATATAACATTGCTATAATTTGCAGGGGGTGTGCAGATAATCTTTAGATTAATTTCAATGGTGATAGCAGTAAAAATGTATACACAAGTAGCCACTTTTTAATCGTTGTAATGGATTTGCCCATTTGTGCCACTAGTAGACTGCACGTATTGTACTTTTATAACACTCTATGTTTATATCATAATTTTATTTATTTTTCCACTAGCTTGTCACAAAAACTAGCATTAGTGGACCACGCTGACAAGTTCTAACTTAGCGAGGCGAAATGCTTGTATGATTGGGGTATAAATGAATTCTATTCTATTCTATTCTAAACCCGTATTCTCATCACTAGTGAAGTTAGCGTAGACTGTGTCTGTGTTATTTCTACGTTTCCTCCTTCAGCCTACAACCTTGGCGCCCGGAGTTTTCATGCCTTCCCTTCATACCTCAAACAAGATATTTCGAAAACGATTGTATCTAAAAAATATGTTGTAGAACATTTCATTTCTACTTAGACAATAATGTATAGAACACGGCGCATGTCTAATCATAAAATTTGGCTGAGCCTAATTATTTTGTAAATTTGTACGATATTCTACGCAACTAATGATTCTGCAGTTATTTAATAATTGGTTTATAGCAGACAGCCCCCAGTTGCAGTGGCGTAGCGAAGGGGGGGTCCAGGGGGTCCGGACCCCCCCGAAATTTTAAGACATTAAAAAATTAAGCATGGAGCAGGAGAAAAAAGGAGAGTTATCATTACTCTTGTCTACAAACATTAAATTGATTGATTTAATTGATGAAAGTGACCGTTGTTAAAAATATCATTGTCCTTTCGTTTTAAATCATAAAGTATCAAACGATTACTTTTGGGCTCGGCTTTTCGGATAGTGTAGTGTAATCACGGTATTTCTATAGGGCGCGGTCACGTGACGGGGCAAAGTAACCTGAACCGTAACACGGCGAACAGTTTAAAATTAGGGACCACTTCGTTCAAAATCGTTTTGGGGACGTAAAATGACCGCTTAGAATTAAGTTACGATGTTGATTTTAGGTGTCATTAAACTGTAGACGTGTATATAATTATCGAAAAAAATCACTTTTGGTCGGAAAATACACTTGAAAAACTCTACTGATTAGAACTTCAACCTAATTTGGGACATCAGTGGCATTGAGGTAAACGTGGTTTTATTCGGTTTGAGTTTATAGAGACGAACGATTTTTGTCTGATTCATTAAACTGTATCACCTGGTACCTATATAATTATCGAGAAAAAAAATCACTTCCGGTCGGTAAATACCGAAGAAAAAGCTCTCTACAGATTCAAGTTTCTTTGACGAATTATTTGGATTTCACCTGGTTGAGTGGTTGAGGTAAAAATTTGGTACTTATAATTGTGTTAGGACGTTTGATATTTAGGGTATTAATTCAACGCCGACTAATAAACTACATAATTATCGAAGAAAAATTGAAAAAAAATCTACTTCCGGTCGGGAAGTAGTAAACACCTGAAAAAACACTACTGATAAGAAGTTTCCGAACTACTTTGGATTTTCACTGGACTGATGGTATTATTTCATTTTCGCTTAGTATAATTCCGATCGGAAGTTGATTATTTTTGTTTTTCTTTCCTTGATAATTATATATTTACGTTTACATTTCAATAACTGAAGTCCGAAGTAGTTGGAAGTTCTAATCATTTAGAGTTTTTTTCATGTGTATTCTTTATATTTCCGAACCGAAAGTGATTTTTTTGATTATTTTTCCGATAATTATGTAACTCCGTCTAACAGTGTAATGATACAAAAAATCGTCACTTACTTAATCATTAAATAAATACCTCCTATCAGTGGAAATCCAAAAGCACAGCCGAAATTCTAATTCAGTAGAGTTGTTTCCCGGTGCATTTTCGGATCCGAGTTAGTTTTGATCTGTACCCGAAGCAAACACATCGAAAATTGCCCTCCTTTTCTTAAAGGGTTTTCGGCCGTCAAGTGGCTCTAATGTCCCCGAAGGGGTAGTTTCATTTTCTCCACGGATATAGTTTCTAAGTTCTATCAATTATACACTTGAGTGAAGCATGCCTGTTTTCTTCTTATTTACTTATCCAGTGAAATGCAAAACATCACAATTGGTGCCCTTCTACTCGGACCAGAATCGTAACTTCGTAAAGTTTCTTGTAGCTATACAAGAAAAAAAAAATTTTTTTGTGTGGTACTAGAGTTGCTGTGAGAGATTTGAATTTACCTATTACATCTTTCCCCACTTTCTTTAAGGCAATAGTTACTAAAAGCTCTCCAATATATTTTTATACCTTTTACCAGTGAACTCATTGGCAAATAAACATACAAAAACGTCCCCCCCGGGATCCCCGGTTTTCGGACTCGCACCCCCCCCCGAAAGAACTTTCTGGCTACTGGCTACTGGGGCGATTCTTCAATAACTTACAATTTATTTAGTACTAGCTAAGATCCCCACGGCTTCGCACGCAATTTTTAAAATAGAAGTCCGCAGACTACGTTTATTTACAACCATTTATTATCATAAAGCATGATATTTTTTCCAAACTGAATGTAGGCATATAATAGATTCATATAATTTCAGTGTTCATGGTTTAAGACGCGATCAGAGGTT
>NW_025783280.1:0-32029 GCF_021130785.1 Homalodisca vitripennis | reverse complement strand
CCTTTTATACTGGCCTCTCTGGCCCGGGGCCCGCCCCCATTTCCCCCAAGAGTTACCAGGGAATCCTCCGCCCGGGTACCCTCCTTGATTTGTTTGTAATCAAAATTTTTTATTACGTTTGGTAGTAAATAATGCCCCCCTTTTTCATTCGGGTTCATGATTTTTAAAACTTTTAATTTTTTACTAAATAATCTGGGAGTTTTTCCCCAAATTTTTTGTCGGAAAAATTCCCCTTTGGGGAAATTCCTTTATAATTTTTATTATTTCATTACGGGCCTCTTCGCATCCTATTTTATAAGGGGTGATTGGGGGTTCATAACCCCGCTACTGTAATACCTTGCACAAATTTTATACACTTTTTCTACTTTAAAAGTAAAAATCGACAACAATTATTTTTAAAGGGTCTATTAACAAACCGAATGTTTTATAAAGTTCGCTCCAAAAAATTCCCTTTTTGGGCTAAGCCTTTCCCACTAAAAAACAAATTCTACTTTCCGGGGAACATATCTTTTTTAAAAATTTTTAAATATTTACACTCCCCGATTACGGACATTTTTTTATTTTAAAGGCACTCATACATGTCGGGTTTTAGATAACGGGAAAAACATTTTTACAATCTTATTCCCCAAATAATATTTTTATACAGTCTATCACTTATTATATTTATACTACAAACCAGTATCTAATAATACATTTAATGATATATTCTTCCAAAATCTATTTCAAAAGCTGGGCAATGAACTGATTTTTTCCGAATTTTTTTTTTCCCAAAAGTATGTTTTTAATTTAGCAAAAATAATTCATTGAATTTTTGTTGGACACAATTTTAGGTAACCGGAAAAGTTGGGCCCTTCCTTAACTCATTGTTCGAACTTTCCCACACTAACTAGTTTTTTGACCCCCCTTTTACATTATGACTACTTTTTCCCGGGGTTTATAGCTGGAGTGTGGTTTACAATGGGTCCCGCGGGTTTTTCCAAAAAGGTTTTCCCTGTTTACCTCCCGGCACTGAAAAAACCCATAATGACCAGGCCCTTTTATTTTTTAAACAATTATTGTTTCTTGCCTGGGCCTGATGCTGTTAAACCGGTACATTATATTTCCATTCAAAATTCCCCAAATTATTCCCTTTTTTCCTAAACGTTGTCAGCATAAACCTAAAATTAAATTCGCCCTTAACAAAACCCTCTCCAGTTGGGAAAATATGTGCTCGGATTTCCCATAAAAAACTAGTTTTTTTCCCTTTTTTCCGGGTTTAAAATTCCCACCTTTAATTTAAATTTTCCACAACATCCCTTTCATTATTTTAAACAACAAAGTACTTCCCCGTTTCCCTTAATGTCTAAAAATGTGGGTTGGATAAGCTTTAAATTAATCTTGGGGACGGTTTCACCCCTTTTTTTTAAATTTCAAAATTTCCCCGCTGATGATATGGCACGAAATAATTCAATAAAAATTTCAAGCATTTAAATTTTACCGTGACATTGTCCTGTTTTATTTCCATAGTTTCGACAAAAGAGCTCCCTAGACTATGTGAAATTCGCAATCTCCATAATATCCTCTTCCGTACCATCTAGTTTCCTTTTACTTAAGTTTCAAGATATTTTAAAAGAATTCAATAATTTCTTGAACATTTAATCCACTCGCAGATTTTAAAAACGTCCTTCAAATAACGCCATGGGTTCCGGTTAAGTTTTTATTATAACTTAAATCTGTGGCCGTACCCGAAACAAACAAACCTCCATCTCTCAAATATTTAGGACCAAGACTTATCTTTCACTTTCCGTGGTTACCAGCCTCTTACCCAGCTCAACCTCTATTTCCAGATAGAATCAGATAACTTACGCAACCAAGTTATCAGAATGTACTATCCTTGTCAATTTTTAGTTTTTTATATTTAAACAATAATTCACTTAATATTACTAGTGCCGGTTTTTAAGCATGTTTAGCTATATCCGTTTTCTCGATTTTAACAAAATTTTACGTAAAGGTTTGGGGTCAGTTCGCGCTGGCAATGATTGTATTTTTGGGTTTCACACTGTAACTGAAATGTCCAATGTGTAGTCCCTGTACAATCAGGATTACCCTCCCAATTCTAGCGTTCCTTAACTAACTTTGGGTTTACCTAACTCTACAATTCTTACCCATTCCTCCTTGAAAGCGACCTTATTCCAATCAGGTTCAAATAATGTTACTATTTTACATCCAAACTTATTAACTGCCCGTAACTTTTATTCCTTAAATCCTAAACACACCTTAAGACTTGACAGAACACTTCCAACACCTCTTAACCTAATTTCATCAGTCGCCAATTCACATTCCTCCTTGCGGTTTAACAAGTCCACCTTAAGTGCCATTTTAAAGTTTATATATTAAACACTTTATGAATTTTTCCCGTATCCAAGCACACTTATTAATTTACCAACCACTAAGTTCAAGTTTATTAAGGTTCACAACAGAAACAAGCAGTCAGTGGCGCACTTATTTGTATAAGCTAAATGTTAATATACAAAATTTTGATTGTTTTTATTATGCGATTGAACCCTAAATAGTCTCGAAACTCATAAAGATTTAAATTAGATACTGGTGGACAACTTAAAACTGCGCACCTTTTCCAATGAAACTATTCTGTTTATTAAATCAATTCAAACTTCAATTGTTAACACTTGTATTTCCCCAATGAAATTGTAATTTATAACACAATATGTTTAAAAATTACTCACTACTCGCTTACAGGCACGCGATAGCAACTTTCGATTTACATGGACTCACTGTCCTCTAAATACTGTGTATACAAATAATAAAAATAAAATAATAATCTGAATAAATTCACACGTATGAACTAAACAAACAAAAAGGGCTTCTTCTCAAACTAATCAAATCTAAAAATATCAAAACTTCTTAAAATATAATTTCACAAAACAAAACTAAAACAGTTCTCACAGGCAAAATTTTTTCAACAGTTCCTACAGGATACTGGTGCAGCACCTGCACTCATAAAAATTTTAACTGATCCCTATAAATTACAAACTTAAATATTTTACGTTTGGCGTTAAAAAATAAATAACTCCTCCTACATACACAATTTAGATATATAATAGTCCACAACCAACAGAATTTTTGATCACGTTAATATATCACAATTTCATTCCAATCTTCAAATTAATTCACACTTCTTAAACTTTTCAAAAAATGTCAAATTTCAGAAATTTTAATAATTCCGAATCAAAAGTATTCTATCTACATTTGGTCTTGAAGTCTTGGAGGATCCGGTACATTAAAATAATCTATTACCGACGGATCTACGCCCGACATCTAGCTTTTTAAAACACCCGCACTAAAGACATTACTCTATCGCTTCCTCAAACTCGGAATGGCAAGCAGAGCGTGTTTTCTTTACTCGCCTCACCCGACTACGCTCCTGTTCAGCAGGCCCTGTTTGACACATCACCTCTCAACGCAGGTTTTCGCCGCCTAACAAAAGTATTGGCAGTCCACTGCATAGACTAATTGAGTTTACACATGTCACTGCACCATCACACGTCAGGCGTCTATACCACATACACACTCCACAGCGCGTTGTGCCTGCGCCGACCTGATTACACAGATAAATTCTCAACTCTTATTATTTCCCTATCACAGTGTTACAATTCATAAATAAAAATTTTATTTATTAAATTTGTTAACATTTTACACATATAAAGTATACCGATGTAATTGGTATAACACACCCCCCACCCTTAAAAAGCGCTTGTATCTGCCACGTTTCAATACTTAAATACCAACGAAATTTAAATCTCACATCCTTTAAGAAATTGTATTTCCACCTACCATAACATGCATCAATCAAATCTACAAAACCTTCTTTTTTTTTATTTATAATAGTTGCAATTTTTAATTTATATTTCAGATAAATCAGTTGTAAAGAAGTGGCAGCATACTATTGTCTCAAGTTATTTAAACCAAGCGTTAATTATTATAAATTCTTTTATTAAAAGAGTCCCATACCATTACTTAGAACAATGTTTTTGAGCAACAACTAACCAAATAATGATATTCCCCAATAGAAACCTTGACGCTACTCAAGAACAAAAAAAGAAAACTACGCTCAAGTATTTCAAGGAGTCCAATTGTGTCCACCTACCTTTTTACATTCTAAAGTCCTACACAATAAAGATAGTCCCCATCCAAACATAATCACTTCACAATGGGTCGACACAGGAAAGACGGTGCATTGTTGTTGATGGGATGTTTCATAGCAGGTCCCGGTCTGTTAATCAGTTGGGTCTACCTAGGACACCTTTGCCCTGCACGGCCGTGTGTGTTGGCTCGCCCATTACCCAACTGGTTTATGCAACTTTTCATATAGAATTACAAAAGACATATCCCACAGACGGCGGGGTGTCAGTTCCTTTTATTTACTCCATTATTTTTACCTATACCATTTCATTACACACATAGAAAATAACAGTCCTTGTTTTCTTCTGTTCCCTACTTCCTATGGCATAAATTTTAATCAAACAACAAGTTTCATAACAATTAAATATTCCACAATCGTGTTAATTATCCTAATTTACACATACAAACATAAATAACCATGTTGTTAATAAGATTAAATTAACGGACCATGGAGTCTTTCGGGCGATTGTGTGCTATTACAGAAAAATAAATACTGAATTGGTTTCTACAAATACACTCCTCCACTCCCAAACCAATGTAGATTATCGCAACTGTTTACTCCCCTGTGTGCCCTTTTATTCTAAAATCATAAACTATTACTATTCCTCATTGAGGTTTCTTCAAGTTAAACAAATACAATTTTTTCTAACAAAGATTACAATTCAATTAATATTTCTACCACTTAACAGGGCTGTAGAAAGTTTCCTCAATCATGCGCGTTCACTATATTTTAAATTTAATCTTCCTTGTCACTGAAATTTCTCACATCAAACATACATACATACAACGTACATCCAATCATAGTTTCTCTTTCTTCATTCTTACAACTAATTTAATCGTCATAATTTTTAATCATTTCCTTTCATTTAAAAATGTTTCTATGTAATTCAATAATTTACCCCTCGGTAAATTATTTTGTTTTCTGGTTATAAATTTAAATATACAATTCACACACTTTCCCACAGTGGGATTACACATCCTGCAAGTGTATTCTACGGACAACGACATTCCAATTCTTTTAAATTTTGACACCACATATGAGTTAGGGAGCTACATAATTGAGAATTATTTCTACGAATGTCCTTTCATATTCAGATTCTAGCTATATCCGCTGATTTGTAATTTACAATAGACTACATCATACATTTTTAAATTGTCATGTGAATTTTCGAGTTGTATCGGTTTCTTCTCGAATTTATCAGCTCCATTGTATAGTCTTTTTCTTATAAATTTTGAATAAGCTTCAACCATTCTACTTCTCACATAATCTTATCATTGCTCCATTTATTCATCACAAAATATCTCTTTAATTGCCATTTTAGTGACAACATCATTCTTTGAAAACTACACAACATCAATCTCAAATGCAAAAAAAGGAAACCCAACACCCCCGACCATTTCACATGCACACACCACTCGTGACACAAGTAATTTAGGGCCATTTGCACATGTACGAAAATCCTTGTCCCAAATTTCTTGTCATCTACATTCATGAAAATAAGACTGTCAGAATTTGATTTAAATTTCGAATTCCCTTTCACACTTCTATAATCCTGAGGAGCGAGTAACAAAGGTATTATGGTCCCTTTGTCTTCTCATGCCCAAATTAAACAAATAATTTTTGAATTCGCTCGCTGACAAAATATGTTCCATTATCCGTCACGAATTCTGTCCTGGCAAAGAAAAATTTTTTCTTGAATATATATTCATCTCTTGCTAATGCAAATACAACATACATTACCTGAGGTTGCATTTTCCTGAGTGGCATTATCCAATTATCTTGTGGTGAAAGTCACACTACAGCTTACGTCAGGATTTATTGTTGCATTCGATTTGGAAGATGCAGTTAACAGGCCCATAAATATCCATATAATAACTTCTGCATTGCGAGACGACCAGCTCAGATTGCTACGTTCCAAAGGTCCTTGGCCCTCCGTTTGACTACTTATTTGCTTCAAACACACTTCACCAACATTTTACCGTATTTTATACACACATATCATTTAGTTAGGGGTGATAAAAACACCTTTCACACTTATTCTACTCTGCGTTGTGTTTTTCAAAAGCAGAAGTGACAGCCAGACACATGAGTGGGATAATCACACTCGATACAACCTTGAATACATCCTCAGGATAAACTAGATCCTTTTACAGAAAATTGTTTTTTAATAGATTCACGATAAAATAACACCACTTTTCTTCCACACTGTAAACATCACTATTGGGTAAAGTTCAATCTCACACCCTCACTAAATTTAGCGTTATATTTACCATCCTTGCATCTGATGCGGTTTTATCACTAACAGAGATCCATACAAGACATAAAAGAACATCGTATTATACTATTCTTATATCTATAGACACTTGTATCCACTCTAACACACTAGAAGTCCTATTATTTACAGTTTCATTGTTCAATTTTTATAGAGTTATCATTCATCTTGTCCTTATTCAAACCCAAGTCCATAATTATTACCTATTGTTCCTTTATAAACCAACCTCTGCGAGACAAGGGGGGTGTGTGCACACATCTGCGTCACGTCCTGGTCTGATCCCATCAGGTAGATCCCAATTTTGAAACTCCTCCTATATCTCTAGTAGCGCTGAGCGTATACCAGCGATGCATGGGTAGGAGTGAGGTAGAGGGGTTGGGTGTCGGACCAGCCAATTCCGAAATACCCTGGAATTTATCAACATCCATATACTCCCCTTCTCTGTAATTCCTTGGTAATAGTCTGAATTTAAGGATCTCTCCATTAGTGCAGTAGTATTGCCAATTCCCTGCCAAACGGTGCTAGTGATTTTGGTATTATATTTTCAAATTTCCTTTTACTTTTGCACGAACTCAGATTCTTCATAGGATAATCCTCTAAAATTTGCTCTGTGGAACGTCTAACATTCTAGCCGTATGTGTATACAGCACAGTAATACGCTAGGGCGACAGGGGAACGCAGCTTGCGAAACCCTGGTTGTGATGATACACAAAATCCTTGGAGGCGTCTCGGATAACACATTCTAGTCCCATCAATTCCGTGTGAAAATTCGCGCTGATCGGGCTCCAGGCGCTTAAGCCTGAGACTCGTCATGGAAGAAAGCTCTCCGAATAACAGCTGATCGTTCTTCTCCCTCAGAGGGAGTCACTTCTGAATGCTGAGGTCTTGAACCTCGACGAATAACTTTCTCAGGAGCTGGCTTCATGAAAGAGTTGGTAGCACTACCTCTGCTCTATTTGAAGGTTGACCTCGGGTTGTTTTTGGCCCTCGTGATCTTCCTTCCTCTATACTGGCCTCTCTGGCCCCTGGGGCTCTTCCATATTTCCCCCCAAAGTTACCAGGGAATCCTCCGTCCTGGTATCCTCCTTGATTGTCTTGTAATCAAACAATTCATTATTACGATTGGTAGCTCATAATGGCTACGTTTTTCATTCGGACAACTGCCCTAACCACGTACTAACAAACGGGTTTCATAGATCTTTAACTTTTTAATTTCCTATACTCATAAGTCTAGAGTTTTACACTCAACCAATTTTAGTCGGGTCAATACCGCGTTCTGGATAATTCCTTTATAAATTTTATTATAATCATTTACTGGCCCTCTTCGCATCCCTATTTTATAAGTCTGTGATTGGTGTATCATCACACTCTACTGTAATACCTTGCACAAATTTTATACACATCTCTACATTAAAGTCAAATCGACAAACAATTATTTTCACAAGTCTCTATTAACAAACAAACAGAATGTTTTTATAAAGCGCACACGGCTCCTAACACACTTGCCTTTTGGGCTAAGATCTATCACTATAACAAACTTCTAACTTTCCGTGAACACTATCTATATTATAAAAATTTTAATTATCTTACACTGCCGATTAACGGACATTTCTCTTTTTATTTCATCAGCACTCAACATGTCAGGTAGATAACTGGTAAACACTTCTACAATCTTATTCTCTAATATAGATAACTTATACAGTCTATCAACTTATTACTATCTTATCAAACACACTAAACCATAGAGTATCTAATATACATTTAATGAAATATTCTTGCCAAAAATCCTATTTCTAAGCTGGGCAATGAACTGATATTTTTCCGAATTTTTCACTTTCACGCCAATATGATTTTAATTTAGCAGAACATTCATAGTGATTTTTGTTGGACACAATTTTAGGGTAACCGGTAAAAGTTCGCCCTTCCTTAACTACATTGTTCGAACTTTCCGTACTAACTAACGTTTTTTGACTCCTGTACATTTATGACACTCACACAATTTCCGGACAGTTTATAGCTGGAGATTGTGCGGTTTTACAACTGGGTCTCCGCTGGTCTGACAACAGGTTTTCCTGTTTACCTCCCGGCACTATAAGCATAATGACCAGGTTCCTATTACATTTTTAACAATTTATTGTTTCTTGCCTCGCCCCTGATGCTGTTAACCGGTACATTATACTTCCTATTCACATTCAAATTTATTTCCCTGTTTTCCTCACGTTGTCAGCATACCTACATTTATTCGCCCTTATACACATCTAAAAAAGACATCCAGTTCGGAATAGTGCACGATTTCCCATAAGACACTAAGTTGATTTCTGGTTATCAGGATTAATTTCCCACCTTAATTTAATTTCCACAACATCCCTTTTCATTAATACAAACAAAGTACTTCTTACTGATTCCTTAATGTCTATAATTAGTTGGATAAGCTTTCATTATATCTTTTGGGACGTGCACCTTTTCATAATTTCAAAAGTTCACGGCAGATGATAGGCACGAAATAATTCAATAATATTTTTCAAGCATTAATTTGACCCGTGACATTGTCCTGTTTTATTTCCAATAGATTTCGACAAAAGAGCTCCCTGACATGTGAAATCGCAATCTCCATAATAATCCTCTTCCGTACATCTAGTTTTTCCTTTAAGTTTCAAGATTATTTAAAGAATTCTAATAATTCTTGAACATTTAATCCATCGCAAGATTTTTAACTCCTTCAAATAACGCTCAATGGGGTTCGGTAGTTTATTATAACTTGAAATGTGGCGTCCCGAAACAAACACCTCATTCTCTCATATTTAGACAAGACTTATCTTTCAACTTCCCGGTTTACCAGCCTCTTCCAGCTCACCTTCAATTTCCAGATTAGAATCAGATAACTTTACGCACCCAGTTATCAGATGTTTCCTGTCAATTTTTAGGTTTTTATTTTTAACAATAAATCACTTAATAACTATTCCGGTTTTCAACATGTTTAAGCTATATCCTTTTCTTCGATTTTAAACAATTACTTAAGTTAGTCAGTCGGCGCTGCCAATGATTTATTTTTGTTTCACACCTAACGAATGTCCAATGTAAGTCCTCCTGATTCAATGGATTCCTCCAGTCTAGTTCCTAATCTTGGGTTTCTAACTTAATTTTATCCCATTCCTCCTTGAAAGCGACCGTTCCACTCAGTTCAATAATTACTATTACATCACGACTTTATTAACTGCCGTAACTTTTTCCATAAATCTATCACCATAAGACTAGGAGTACACTTCACACCTCTTAAAACCTAATTTCATAGTCCAATTTCCTCCTTGGTTAACAAGTCCTCCTTAAGTGCCTTTTTAAAAGTTTTAATATTAAACACTTTAATTAATTTTCCGTATCCAAGCCACTATTAATTTACAACCACTAAGTTCAATTTTATTAAGGTTCACCAGAATAAAGCAGAGTGGCGCACTTAATTGAATAACTAAAATGTTAATATACAAAATTTTTTTGTTTTATTATGATGACCCTAAATAGTCTCGAAACTCATAATAATATTTAAGTAGATACCGGTGGAAATTAAAACTGCACCTTTTTTTGAAATATTCAAGTTTATTAAATCAATTCAAACTTCATTGTTAACCCTTGTATTCCACCAATGAAATTTTTACACAATAGTTTAAAATTACTACTTCCTTAGGCAAGGCACTTTCGATATCTGAACATGGACTCACTGTCCTCTAAATACGTGTGTATAAAATATAAAAATAAAATAATAACTTGACTAAATTTGTATGAAATAAAATAAAAGGGCTTCTTCTCAAAACTAAATAAAATAAAAATTATAAACTTCTCTTTAAAATAAAATTCTCAAACAAAACTAAACCGTTCTCAACAGGAATTTTTACCAAGTTCCTACAGGAATAAGGTGAGGCAAGCACATGCAGCTCTTAATTTTTAACTAGAATCCCTATAATTTCAATTAAATTTTTAACGTTGACTTTTAAAAATAAATAACTCCTTTACAATTAGATATATATTAGTCCACGCTCGGGTGAGTGGGCATCACACAAACCAAATAAAATCCTGGAATAGGACTCGGATAAAGCTGTTCAACATATATAATTTACCAAAGCCGTAGGTTACAACAGAGTAATCTTTTAAAAATATTATAAAACAAGCTCAGTGTTATTCCACAGTACATAGTATACAGTATACAAATAATAAAAGGAGATTCCACTACCTTGATGTAGATAAATTTTTGATTTGGTTTTTAAATATGAATGTCCGCGGGTTTATTATTACATAGGAGAAGATTTTTTTATCTAGGTCCTCGGTTTCCCTGTGGCGTGAGCCCCTTCATTGATATGGAAGGATTGAGAATCTCGGAAAATGTGTTATATGAAAGGAAATCATTATTGAAATTACTGAACAGAATTGGTAAGTATAGTCTAGTGGTGGCAGAACCATCGACAATGTCCGTCAGTTTTAATGTGTCACACGAGGCCCGAGCGGTTAGAACAAGTACAGTGCGGTATAGGACAGTACACCCTTATTCAGATCCTCTGTACATTATTGCAAAAACCCGTGTCACTCGACAACCTTTTCTTCTGTTTCCTGATCGTGTAGTACTCACCCTTCCTACATTCTTTCCTGAAAACTTCTTTATTAATTTTAAGTCGAAATAGATTCGGCTCTGTTGGAAATTTTTTTTCAGTAAAGAAGCCTGCATGCTTCTATCATAAGTTATAAACAACTATTTTTTTTACAGATTCATTAAGTTTCGACTCTGTCTCTATAAAACGGTTTGATTCCTAATGATACCATGCTGCATATGACATGTACAATGAAAATTCATTGGTAGGATTTTCAGTACGTGGGTTGTCCACCACCAATTAGCCATTTCAATCGTCAATAGCTTACCATTGATTAACATTTGCATTTTTTAGCTTCACTTACCATAAACTTGAATTGAACTTATAAACCGATTAAGAGACATCCGACAACAAATTTAATTTAAGAAATTTATAATGCAACTTATAACGTACTCAGGTTAATTTACCCACTTCATGGAATTGTGCCTAAGACTCTGACATGCAGTGCCTATTCATGTGAGTTTTCTAATTTTTGAGATCAACAGTTTCTCAAGAATTTTTGTGATGAGTAACTAGTAGTTTTTTATTAATTTACGAAATTTAGTAGCAAAAAAAGATTCGTAATTCGTAGCTAGGTTCCTCGGCCTCTTACGGTCAGTCATTGTGGTTCCTATTTGGCGTTTGGAGTATGTAGAAAAATTGCGGACTGTTATACCTTTTAAAAAAACGGCTTTACAAAATCAGACTTTTGTAGTATAACTTAGTAACAGTAATCCACATACATTAAAACTGTTTAAAAAGGATTATTTAATAAGGACTGGGACCGTTATATTTTATATTATTTCTTAATCCCCATCAAGATTGGTACAATAATATCAACCATAATTTGTTAATTTCGTTACAATCTTTTATACAATTTCTATGGTTCTAACCATAAGAAAGGTTAAAATAATTCATTACACTGTAAACAAGCTTTTTGCCATTAAATTACTATCAAAACATATAATCCTTCATTTTAACCTAATATATAACAGTTATAACGCCCCCCTCAGTACCTAAGTATTTGCTCAATACAGTTGTTTAACATTTAAACCTGGTTGTAAGATTGACTATTATGTAAATTAAAAAAGCTGTCACTTCTAAAATTGTACTATGTTACATATTATTAAAGAAGCATTACGAAAATACTAATTACTTACCCCATCAAAGCCTTACTATAACCCGGCACGAGACCCTTTGTACCTAGGCTTGGCTAATAAATGTTTTAAACATTGTTTTTTGACATTTGTATCGTGTTTACATGTCAGTTAAAAATTATAATTGTGCAATGATATCTCTATTCCAAAGTTATAATTCGCCACGCTATGCCATGCCTGTACCCACGTTGGCGTATAGAAATGTAAATGGCATTGGCGCGTTTAATGGCATTTGTATCGGTTATATTTTAAGTAAATTATAATGTGCATTTAAATAATAACTCTACTCTAGACGTTGTAATTGCCACGAGGCACTCTGGTACCTCCTACGTGTTTTATACTAAATGTAAAACAATTACTTTTTGGCATTTTTCCCTTGGGGTTACATTTTTAATAAATTATAATTTTTCAACCAAGTTAATTACTTTATTCCTAACATGTATAAATCAATCAACCACGAGGCACTTCAGCGCCTATAGAAATAGAACACCATAGATTTTGTTTTATTACACTTTAATAAATATAAATATGCTAATATTGATTTTTCTATTTTAAACATTAATAATCGACTACGATGGCACACTTCACGGCGTGTAGAAATAAGAACCAATTGATTTTGTTTTATTACAAACTTTAATAAATTTATAAAATGCAATATTGATTTTTCTATTTTAAAATTTATAAATCGCTTAACGAGGCAACTTCACCTGGCGGTTAGAAATAGAACCATTGAATTTTGTTTTAAATTACACTTTAATAAATAATAAAATGCAATATTGATTTTTCTATTTTTAAACTTAATAAATCGCTAACGAGGCACTTCACCGGCGTTAGAAAATAGAACCATTTGATTTTGTTTTATTACAACTTTAATCAATCATAAAAAAATGTGCGAATTATTGAATTTTTCTATTTTAAACTTTATAATTCGTCTACGAGGCCACTTCACGGCGTTTTAGAAATAGAACCATTGATTTTGTTTTATTATACACTTTAATAAATATTAAAAATCCAAATATGAGTTTTCCTATTTTAAACATTAATTAAATCCGCTACTACGAGGCTCAACTTTCATACACCACGAAACTAAAAACAAACGCAAACACAATTCACTTTGTTTAATTTGTATCCTTTAAGTGTTATTGCATTGCACTACAGGTCCTTTAATACCTTTTCCCTATTTGGAAATGTAGATAATCACTAAGAGGCCACTCAAACTTCACGATTGCAATACTTTAATGTAAACTGTAATGTTTAAAATGAAACCGTCTCAGGTCTACATAATAATAGAGTATTCCTGTTATTCGAACGGGTTTTCGGTGGTTGTGGAAATAGTATTTGTGTTTACCAGAAACAGTAATTTTTAACCGTTAGATTTTACCTCCTTTGTATGGTAGTGAAATTTCCGAGTACTTGCAAAATTAAAGATTAGGTCCAAACACATGGTTATTGTGTTTCAAAAAACAATGTTGATCCTTTTAAACGCATTCTAATATCTGTATATCAAGTTAATCAAATGATGAAAATGTAATGATAATTGCCTCGAAGTATCAAAGAAGCAAATATTGGTTTTGTAACCCCATTGGGTTACATTTACGTAAAGCATGGTGGCGAAAAAGCGTAATTCTCTCAAATCTTGCTTTTAATAATCACAGGCGGGGCGATTCCATATCAATGAGGAAACGAAAATACAAACACCGATTTATGTAATTTAAAATCAAATGGTGTTAACGATTGAACACACATTGTCTTTAAGAGAAATACTTTGTTGTTAATTCTTATAAAGTTCCCTTTGGAAATTCTCAATTAATTTAGATCTGACCAAATGGAGGGTTGGCCAGAACAAGCTAAAATATTTTTTTGTCATATATATTTGGCGGTTTCGTAATCCACCTGAAATATACTAGCTTTAGGAGCCTGATGGAATGAAACTTGTTTATGCTTCCTCTTCAACGTCACAACTGTGGAAGCGTTCCACACTCGTGTTCATTACAATTCTTTGCTTTCCAATGCTCATGGGCATAACTAAATGGTATGCGTTATATCAAATGGATTTCAGAAATCTTGTATTCCAAACAGACGAAATTGCTTCAGGATATTTGTGAGAGGAATAGCTACAACGGCTCCGACACATTGTTCCTTGTGTCTTCAGCTACAAATCGTAAAACAAATAAGAATTTGTCCCGCATCCATTATGGCCTCGACATGTTCGACTAAGAACATCTGAAACTAAACCAACAACACGCACAAACGCCAACGATTGGAAATGGAGTTGTCACTCGGTATTTGTAATTACAGCCGTTCTGAACAATTTGTAATTGTAAACTGATTCGGAGCCTGAATATATGTTAATGATTTGTAGTGGAATATATCGTAGATCGCAGAATATAACACAAAAATTAAAAATCGTTTCATTTCACTAAAGGTAAAAACTTAAGCTTTCAAGAGCATACAATTCATCATTATGTATTACTATCTGTAATGAGTTTGGTACGATCTGGGCTTCATAGGTGTATTCTTAGTTCACTTTCAGTCCACATTCACTCAGAGTATAGCTGCAAGGCTTCCTGAATGTAAACCTACAAGATAGAGGAAGTCGTAGTGGGGAAACCAGTTTCAGAAGTTTGAACCCATACCAAAATCCTAGTCTCTGATTGTAGTTGTGGTGAGAACATTGTTTAATTTTATAATTATATTTTATCTTATACATTATATATTAGTCCAATTACATTTTCAATATCAGATGTGCACAATAGCTTTCATTATTATGATAATTTTTATTTGTGTTGGGTTTAGTATAACTCTATGATTCTTTTAATACGCTTTTACGGAATTCCAAACAGTACACATCAAATCTACATTCAAATTAAAAATAACCTGATTTCATCTTTCTCTATTAGATTGAGCTGTCAAGATTAAAAACATCATAGTCTATTTAAATTTGTAAAGTATTTACTATCTTTTAAAAAATCAACTCAGCATTTCAGTTAAATAAAATTGGAATGTTGGTTTGGACAAAAGTCTATCTACAATAAATATTTCATTGTTTACAATGAATGTATTATAACTAGTAACAGTCAGTCAAAACTAAAGACTAATAAAAATTAATTTTAATAAATAAAATCTCCTTAACACACTCCAAAAAATAGAAAACATCCTCATACATCAAACAACTAACACAAAATTACACATTTAAAAGGGTTAAGTCAATGCCAAATAACTTCCAAACAGAGTTAGAATAGTCACTGAAATAAATATTCTCCTAAATCATTTTTTAACCAAAGTTTTTTTCTTTGATGATTTGTTATAGTTTTGTTTTGGTATTATATTGTTACATTTTATACCAATTAAAACCCCCATGTAAAATACATACGTTTAAAAAACGTTTGTATTCATCTACAGATATGTTTGTGTTTAAACGGTCTTCCAATGTTATTGAAAAAGTAGTTCTGTGTTGAGTGAATTAATTTAAAAACGTGGCAGTTGTTGTTTATGATATTTTTTAGTAAACTCTCAACACCTTAAAAATTCCGGTTATGTGTACAAATTATCTAATCGGCCAAATCCAAATTCATAAACATTAGTTGAAAAATCGAAATCTGTGTACTTGATACTCCACAAATAGACAAACTGCTTGGCCAAAAATTGTAAGTAACACGTTTGCTTTAATATATCCAGTAAACTATATATATAATAGTCAATGATCCTTTATTCACAATAAAAATCAAGGAACAAAGCCGTGTCCGTCTGTTACATAATAAAACAATGGACAGTTACTTAACATATGGAATAATTTAGAAACAAAGCATCAAAGGAATAATAAAAAATGTACCTGTAATTTTGCAAAATTACATTAGAATTTTTAAATAGATAATGGAATATAAAGCAAAATATTTGGATCAAAAAATATACAAAGGTAATGAAAGTTATTATTGAAGACATTGTATCCAACTTTCAAATTTCTAAGAATTGGTCGGCCATGGAGTCAGCTCCTAGTTCAGCAGTGCTTCAGTTCTCTACAGGTTTCTCCCTTCCTCTGTTTTTTCTTCAGTGTCCAGTTTTCTCCTCTTCCTCCCGTCAGTGTTCTTCTTCTCCTTCAGTTTTTCCTCAGCCTCCTCAGTTTTGTTTTTCCACTTCACAAAATGTTTTTTTCTCATGTTTTATGTGCAGTTAGTGTTCTTCATCTTCAGAAAGGATGTTCAGAAAGTTTAGCTCTAATGTTAATGGATGGCTGTTTTTTCATAAAGTAAATACGATGGTTGGATTAGGAGGATGATGTTGGCTATTGACTTGTATTGTAGTTGTAAGAGTCTCATTTTCCTCTTTGCATGTTCTGTTCCCTTTTCTCTACACATTTGGGCTGTTTTCTAGGGCAAAAAAGGCATACCACAGTCAGCCCCTTTGAATTGTCTGAAGGCTTCATCGACACGAGTCCCTCCTCGGTTTGTTATTACCTCCCTAACATGGCAGCCTCCAAAAGGTTTAAAAACACATTCTTGTAATCCCATTGTCTCCATGGGGCCATGTCTTAGAGCGACAAAGTTTTGTATTTCTCAGATGGGTTGTGTTTTTTGTTTCTGAGCAAAAGAGCAGTATTCATCTGTGTACATCAGGTTATACTAAAAGTATTTCAAGCAAGGTAGTTCTCGAAAAGTTCACTTATGAAGATTATGTAAAGAATAGATTCAAGTGACGGAAACTTGTAGCACGCCAGATGTTTTTTTTAATGGGAGGAGGTCAGAGTGTTGTCTCCAAGTGCACAGGATTTGATATACTTCAATTCCACTGATTGAGATCTGTCCTGTGTAAGAACACTCTCGAGCCATTTTACATGCAAAACCCATTATTTCCAAGTTTTTTTTTCCAGCAGCAACACGCTGTTTGACTACAATCAAACCGCTTTTACTGTTATCTAAGAAGATTGCAATTGTAGAGTCAGGCATTCTCTAAAAATGCCTTTTTGATGATTTGTTCATTAACACTTATGAATCGCGATATTTTTGGTAAGTTATTTTGTTTGATGTGAATTCAAAATATGTTGTTTATCTAAGAAGAAACCTGATAATATCGTGAGAGGTGTTTTAAATAGCCTTTTGAGACAATCTTTTTCATTGAGTTTGGAGATAGAAGTCGATAGATGTGAAATTGGCCCTGTAGTTTTTGGATTACATCTGTGTCCCACTTTAAATATACCATTGGGGTTTTATCGTGAGTTTTTATTTGGAATCTCCTCCCCTCACCATATGACTTTGGTTTGTTATACTAACTAAGAGAAATTAATTAACTGTTTTCCCAGTTGTTTCATGATTTTTAACGTAAAGGTTCGCTCAAAACCTCTTGAACTCTATCGATTTAAGGTGTTTGGAGAGAAGTTCCTTAACTTATGATGTTGTATGTGGGCCAGAGTATAAAAATGTCCAAGCGAGTAAAAGAATAACATGGTTTAAATTGTTTGGGTATGCAACTGTTAGATTTGCCAAAGATGTTGATGCAGCATTAAAAAGTGCAAGTATATTAGCAAAAATAATCTTGTGAAGTTTCCGTTTCCTTAGCTGAAATCATCAATTTCCTTAAACTATTTGAACTTCCACACGCTTTGGGATGACCGACCTATATGTTTAAAGTTAATCTTTTCTGTTTAATAAGCGTTTTATAATTTTTCCTCCAAAATCTCTTTCCCATCATATGTTTCAATTCTCTTCCCCTTAATTTGTTTGCTGAAAAAGGGGGGGGAACATAATTTAATTTTAGTTGAGTGTTCACGTTATTAGTACTACTATCAACTTCGATTTATTATATATATATATATACTATATATATATATAGTATATAAATATATATATACTGTAAATATATATTTTTTTACGTTTGTTTTCTTGACTTACGAAATACATTCTACCTTCACAGTAATATTAAGTGAGGGGGAATAAAATTGTAGAAAATTTTACACTAATACTTGTACACCAGAATAAAACAATATTTTTTAATGGAACTCAAGTTTTCATTAAAAAAAAACCTTTTATAATATGTAATGGGTAGCCTCTAAAGATCGCACACGACTGTAGTCCCTTCATAACAACATCGGATTTATATAAAGTTCTCATCACTGAATAGTAAGAAGTACAAAAATAAACTGAATATTCCATTCTAGTAACATTCAATATTTATTTCAAATCATGTTATCAGTTTACAGAAGGTTACACTAAACGGCTTGCAAGGATAAAAGCTCTGATCCGGGACTACTGGCTGCAGTGTGACATTGTCCGGCGAAGCTAACGCTTTCTACGGCGAACCAGCTCGTGGCAAGTTGTACTCCACGACGTTCCTTATGCACCGGGATTTTCTCTACTCAGCGGGATTGTATTTTTATTACACTTCCATGAGAAAGTGACTTTGGCAAACTAACAATGCAGGTATTTTGTGCTGCAAAGCCACAATTCTTCTCTGTGCTCCTGGTGGCATAAACCCTTAGGCACAAACGTTAACCCGAATCGGTATGTACCTGTAGAACATTCACACCAATAAGATCATTATTCTTGTAAAGGAAGTTGTTTTCGCACTCTTTAAACATTATTTTTCATCATAATTTTAAGAATAATATCTGAGTTCTTGTTTAGTTTCAGCATGTTTGTTACATCCACCCAAATCATCAGAGTAAGTAAGCTTCAGATTTGTTTACTTGGATTTTAAGTCTAGAGTAATTTTCCAGGCAGATGAGATGGTGCGCACTGTCCTGTAGGCTGATCAACATGGGAAATAGACATGAACTACGAGATCAGTTTAGTAATCATTGTATACGCATTGTCATTACTTATTAACCACTGCAATAATAAATTCGATTTATTATACTAAAGATGAGCTAACTGGAGACAGGCGTTTTGTACTAACTTCTGAAAAACAGAGTACAAAAAAATTAGATCGTGTAAACATAAACGATTTAAACGTAAAAATTTTAATGCAATCAATACGTCAGTGTCTTAACTAAGATAGAAAATTATAAAATCGCGCCGAACAATAATAAATTACATAAATACAAAAGTTATTTTAATTTTAAAAGTTATGAGAAGTGATATTATGGCTTCTTAAATTCTATAGATTATAATGCGTTAATATAACGCAAAACTCAGCAAAAAGATCGAGGTGACACCAGATAACTGGTGTGTAACAACACCGCAAGGGTTAATCCTACACTCTTTTTGACTCCCCAGTTTACTGTTAAGCAACTGGGATGTATCTGTATAGTTTGATTATGTCCCTTTTTAAAATTGAAAAGGAAGGGCGATTCTAGATTTAATAAAGTGTTTCAATCATTCAAACTAGAACTAAATCATCTTTTTGATGTTCCTTGATATTTAACCTTTCGGTGTAACAAATTTCACAACATGTTTTTGACAATATCCTATTTATACGTAGGTGGAATTATGTATTACAAAAGTAAATAATCCACTTCTTAAATTGCAATTTAATGCTTAAGGATGAAAACGTAAAAGCAGGCTATGTTAAAAATAAATAGTTTAAGATTGAAGCCAAATATTATTAAACTAAGTAATGTTGATAGGTCTGTAAATCCAAATTATTTCAAAATCGTTAAGGGTTAAAAAGTACTAAAAATATTGTAATTATTTATTATTTGTTTAAGGCAATTTTCCTAGCAAAAGTATTACAAAAATTAAGGTAGTGTTTTCTGCAAACAACCTAGGGTTTACATCAATAAATACGATTAGAATAGTAAGACTTTATTTTTACAAACCTTAACAATCATTTTACTATTGTACAGACGGACTTTGGACATTCTTCAAACTATTCTACTAGCAGTTATGTTATGATAAATATACTATATCCAATTTTTTTTTCAGTTGGAGTAGTTTTTTTCCTCCAGTTGTCTATACAGAAGGTGGAGCTTTCTGCTTGTGGATTTTTCAACCTAAACTACTAAATTTTTACCCCTAGTAAGATTGAAAATATTTCTTTTTCTACTTTTTAAGATATTAGTAAAATAAACAAGCAATATTTATGCATATAAATAAGACCTCATATATAAGAAATATGTCTAAGGGTATTTAAAAACGCATATAAGATTTAGTAGTAGACATTCTATTCCCTCCTGGAGTATTACTGGTAGTATGTAAATAGTGATCAACTCTCAAAGGCAGCCTAAAGAATAACATTCTTCTCCTAAGCTGAGAATCAGAACCAAGCGGTCCCTACATTTTAGGCCATCATCTTTGAACTTCACGTGACATAGATAGATAAATATACAACTCACATGGATGTAACTGTATTTTACTAGATAAATTCTGGTGCAAATGCAACAGCAAAATTCTTCACGCGATGATGTACCACTATATCTTGTGGAATAGTCCCTTAATATATACAACTAAAATTGATTAATTATTCTTCTTCCATACGTTTATGACACAAAAACCTATGGAGGACTCCCCTTACCATGATGGAGGGTGTAGAGTATTGTTCGGTAAAGAGCTTGTCCAGAATTACTGTTTGTACCAGTGGAAGGCTGTAGGTGAAAAAAAGGATAAATATATATGCTAGTTCTTGCAGCGTATATTAAAAAACGGTATGTCTCCACAGACGTTTTTGAAATACAGTTGTCTAATTCGTTTAAAAAAGGCTTTGTGGATGCTACCCTTCTGTAGGAAACTAGCTACAATAAAAGAAGCGCAATAGTTAAATTATATAAATGAGATAGGAGACTGGTCACACTGCTAATTTGTAAATTTAAAAAAGAATTACCCATAGGAAATCAGTAGTCTGTCTTGGTAAATTGATAATAATCTTTTTTTATTTTTTCCTGGTACAAAAGTTTCGGCTCTGAGGTATGTTGTAGGCAGAGCAAGGCTAGTTTTATTAATGTATACCTTCAAAATAGAACCAGGCAGCGATGAGACCTGTGAAAAAGAACTTTGAGGTGTAGGGTTTAGAACTAGTGCTTATGCAAGATAAATTTGTCAATTTAATATTTGTTTTGGTACAGGCTTGCATACTACTAAGATTAAATAACTTGCTAAAATTTACTAGATTGTCTTCTTTTATGCTAACTTATTTCCATTCAGTCCTAGGTAACTATGATATTTTTCCTACTAAATTTATTATTGTGCTTTTGGTATTGCTTCTTTCCCATTGAGGCACTGGCAAGTCGTAATTTCGGTTTTTATAGTATTAACGGTTTTATATGATTTTGGGACGTTATAAACGCAATAAAAATCTTGTTTTGATTGTATATTATTGATAAATTATAACGAACCCCCTTTATGATATTTTTACATTCATTATTATTACTTTGTATTAGCCCGTATTATTAAAAAACTGCTATAATAACAATTATAAAAAACTTTTTGCTTGTGACAAAAGAACATAACATTTTCCCTGAATGTAACAATAGAATTGTTTATCAATTTGTTCTTATAATTTCATTGAGTTGGATAATGAATAATGCTAGCTGCTATTAAGTAAGTATATTTTTAAGGATATAAGGACAACATTTTCTAAAGTTTAATTTAATTTATGGATGTATAATATGACACAATATGAAACTAACATGCTCATTGTTTGTATTTAAATAAGCCACAAAAATGTCTAGGAACAGAGTTTTTATTTTTAATTTTTTTAGACTTGTCCTTGTCAGATAATATCTATGTTTCATTAAAACAGCTGATGCTAACACTAGATGCAATTGAAAATATCAAGTCAGGTTTACACAACCATCGTAATAGTAAAATAAATTTCCCTCTGGAACACACCGTACACAAAAAGGACGGGGTTTTTATGATTTATTCCGATGAAAACCCAAGAAGGAAAAAATAAAATATAATTATATTTTTTGAAATCAGCTAAATTGCAACAATACCTTTTTCATTAAGAAACATAGAATGGTTTCCTTTGTGTTAAAATGAAAATTACAAAACTCTTAAACGTCTTTCTTGCTGGTTTTAATAACAATGTGTTACTATAATATTTAAAAACGAAGAAAATTCGCGTAGATTGGCATGTAGAAATTGTGAACAGTATAAAAATCATTTTTCAACAATTTTTTGAGGCGCAGCGAGTGAACAACGCAGCTAATAAATTAAACAATAACCACCATTAAAATTGTTGGTCTTGTTAATACATGAAACTCTATCCGAATTAATATTTCGGCTGTATCTTTTTATAGTTTCCCCGAGAATCCTTCAGTTGGTGTATAAAATATTGGCAAACACCCTGTATATTATCGTGGGCTGGTACTAATTATGGGGCTAAATAAAATCTATCTACAATCACCACCTTGCTTAAAGCCTAGAAAACTGTGACTTCTCTACTCTCTCTCTTCAAACCAAATTCAAACAACGGTCTCCATCAAGAACAGTCTCCAAATTCACATCTTCCCTCGGACTCTCCACACATAATCTCCACTCTCCTCAATAGCTCTCTTGACAATTCATTCCAGTCGGTTGTTCTTCGTAGCAGCAAGACAGCTGATTGCGATAGACCAGCTGACTTGTGACATAGGAGCCGGCAATCTAATATTTACCGGTCACACAGTCACTGTTGACTGTCTGTCGTAGCATATTACCCCGACATGTGAAAACTTTAACCTCTTGGTAATATTTAACCTCGTTAAGACTGTTTCTATCAGTAGCTGTATTTATTCTAACGATTTTATTCTTCCTGTTACAGATGGCTGGAGCAGATAACAAACTTATATGGTCTTTCCTTGATACCAAATTCGAGGTCTTTGAATGTAAGTGTCCGTACTATATATCTGTATGATTCAAACCAAGGCAACGTTTCGAACAGTAGTACCTTAATGATGTACTCTTCTGAAGCTGAGCACTCCAGGCCAAATCTCATTTTGGTGGTTAAAAGTAATAGATCAATTTCCTATTATTGGCAATCGATGAAGATATCGTAATTAAACGGTTTGTTAAAACAATTCAAACGGATTTATTATTTTGAATTAGTTTAGTACGTTAAAATTAGTGATATTTTCATAATCGTTATTGTACATATTTTCTTTTATCATATATTGTTACAACAAACCACATTATATTTACCAGTAAATTCATGGTAGGAGCTCAACAACATATTCCCCTACAACAACCTCACTGCTCAATTAATTTGTAAAATCACCTATGGTCATAATTATCTTTGATAGCCTTCATAAAACTTTTCTCAAGGAAAACAATGCAGAAAAAATAGGTTTCTACAATTGAAAGAGGAAGTAGCCACATTACTGTATGTCTTTGTTTTGAATACTTTATTTCACCCTTTAGCTTTGAAATTTAAAAAAGTTTAAAAAGTTATATTGTGCCTGAAAAAAAGAAGGAATGCTTTAATGTGTAATCACAGCGCCAATTTAAGTTTAAAGCCAGATATTTATAAAAAAGAATAATAGGTAAAATTGCGTTTAATAGAAAACCATTAACTTTGTTGAGTTTTTAGAGGCATTTTGTTTTATGTTTTTAAATTTATACTTATAATATTGTTTATTTTGCATTGTTTACCGGCTTATGATTAATAAACCTATTTAGCCGTTGACGAAATTCATTGTATCAGTAAACGTAGACAACTATTTATTAATCTACAGCACCATTTAGCTATGGGAAATAAATTGGTGTTCCACAGCATGATTGTGGGGTTTGAAGGAATGACCTATTGAATATTCTGCCTACATAAAACTGTCGGCATTTCAGTTGTAATTTTAAAATGTTTAAGGTTCTCATTTTGTACGATGGAAATCTTGGATTTTAGGATTACAGTTTTTCTTCCATTTTTAATGTAAAATACTGTCATAGGCTTATTCGCACCAGTAGAAATATAATTTGCATTAATAGCGATCAAGTGTCACTCGTTAGAATCGTCCTCCCAGAACTGAGTTAGTTTGATGCCATAGAAAATAGTCAAATACAATGTTGTTAAGAGTGCCGAGAGTGACATTAGTGACATTCATTAATATAATTTTACAAAATATATCACATAAACGATTAAACAACAGATAACAATGATTTGATAAGGGAACATTATGTACCGATACTATATCTATTGAGGAATTTGTTCATTATTTGATTTTTAAATGTTTGTTCTTTTAAATCTCCAGTCCGGAACTCCAAAACGGGAACTAATCAGAGCTTATAAGATATAGTTGTGAACCTTATTTTGGTTATACAGTCAGACGCTGTTCCTGTCAGATTATCGATTTTTGTTAAACCACCGTATTTGGAAACTTGGCCACATAAAATTACCCAATAAGGGAAACAGTTACGAAACACTTACATCTCTATAAAGGGTGTACATAAGAAGTCCTGCACGGGTATAATATTTTGTCTAAACGATAAACAGATAAAATAAAACAAGATTTGGATACATCAATATCTACACTAAAAATCTACTTTTTGAAGCGGAACTATCAGTTTTCTGTAATATCTATGGGAGACGTCCCGCAAGGAGACAGAAGAAACTCTTAAATAGGAGCAATAGGTCAATATGGACATCATTTTAAAGGGTTATTCTAGCATGAGTGTAATGCTGGCAAACCGCACTCAAAAAGATTGATCCAGTAAAAAATGGCGGTGCTGTTCAAAGATTTTACTTGGTTACATTTTATTAGTAGCCATAACCCCAGTAACAGCAAAACTGCAACCAAATACGAATACTGCAGCTAACTACTACATTATTGCTTGTCAGTTGTACAGAAGTTGTAATTCTGACATTAGTTATCCTCAAGGGTTACAAATTTGGTCCTAATATATTGATAACGGGGTAAAAACCTGATAACAGTATAACAATTAGAAATCTCTTATCTTTGAGGGTCGCAGTTAGGACTTCTCCTATTAGCCAGTCTATTCATAGTAGGTCTATTCTAGTTTTCTTAGTTTTAGTTTAGTGCTGTTCCATCCATTTTTCTATCAGTGCGCTTTAGATAACAAAAGAGTTTGGTCGTATTGACTTGTAGTTCTTCAACTACACTATGTCGCTTGACGAACGTGAACGTATTAGACGATCACACGAGGAAGCATGCCATTTATTTAATTGACTTCTTTCACGAGAGGCAGCCAATTTCTAGAACAACTGTAGGCGAGAACGGCTTTCAACACTTTATGAAAACAGGAAGTGTTTCCGATCGTCATTAGGTCGTCTGAGATTTCTAATTGTTTCTGTTATCAGGTTTTCCCCGTTATCAATATATTTAGGACACAGAAATTTGTAACCCTTGAGGATAACTAATGTTCATAATTCACTTCTGTACAGACTGACAAGCATATGTGAGTAGTTAGCTGATACAGTATTCGTTTTTGGTTGCAGTTTTGCTTTACTGGGGTTATGGCCCCCCCTACGACTAATAAAAATGTAACCTAAGTAAAATCTGTTGAACAGCCGCCATTTTTTGACTAGGATCAATTCTTTTTGAGTGCGGTTTTGCGGCATTACACTGCCTGCTAGATAAGCCCTTTATAAATAATGTCCATATTGACCTATGTCTCCTATTTAAGATTTCCTTCTGACTCCTTGCGGGACGTCCCCCATGATATTACAGAAAAAACTGATAGTTCCTTCAAAAAGTTTAAATTTTTAGGTGTAGTATTGATCGTACCAAATCTTGTTTATTTATCTGTTATCGTTTAGAAAATATCTATACCCGTGCAGGACTTCTATCGTACACCCTGTATAATCTTACTTATCAATGTACTTTACTAAGGTTTAAGACACTCTGTACATAATGGTGTTCTATTCCATGGTTTATCAGATGTTGATTTCATATAATAGTAGTTTGAAAGTGTATGTTCCACTTGAATGTTTAAATAACAACACAATTCACTGATAACACCTCGTTTCTGTAAATAAGTATTTATAGAATTGTAATTACTAATGCAAGGTATGAAAAAGATTTAAAAATGTAGTCCCGAGACTAACTAAGAGAAGTGACTAGTTTTTTTAACGGGCTCTGATTATAAATTATATCTTGATATATGTACGTTTCCACTTATAGAATATATATTATTTTTATTTGAATAATAGTTATAGAGACACTAAATTCTTTATACTTATTCTATGTGTCAAAGCTTTATATTTTTATACATATTTTTGTAGGATTTTTTTACATTTCATATATTACCAGTTATAACCTGAATTCTAAAAATTTCGAAAATAATAAATATCTATCCATTTTTCATCATTAACTGTTTCATAGTAGATTTTCTATTAATGTGGTGTATAATTTTGTATTTCGTCTTATATTTCCGAAATATTATTTCAATTTTTATTGTCATTCTGATTTCTGAACACAACATTATGGGTTTTTGATCTAACTGAATAGTATGACATAAACATTTTCCAATAAAATATTGTAAACACAACAATATATTGTAGTTTCATATCTCGTTTGTACTTATTTTTTATCCGTTTTTCATATTTAATTAATTAAAATAAAATTTATTTATTTTATAAATATAATTGCAAGGTTGTTTGAACTCTTTTTTTTAGGGAAACTGTAATATTAAAAATCTGTTTTTTCTTAGGTATTATTTGGCAGAAAGTAAGGTAAGGCCTAACGTAATTGACGATACGACATGTATCTAACTTATAACCCAAACACAAAGAATAATTCTATAAGAATTAAAATTGTTACCCGATGTGAAACATGCATTTTATAGCTCGCCAAAATTAAGAGGTTCACTTCTAGGAGCGCCAGTCGTAAACCCGCTCACTAGCACATTTAGATAGCCACTGAACGGAAAGTAACACACTAACATAAAAATGGCCGTGTTAGTCCTGCCCCTAGTGGGCTTACAGAGCGAGCATGCCTAATGCTCGTTTTACGTAACGAAAAAACGACAAATTTTGCCCCTGTGCAAAACATACATCCATCGTCCAACAAAAGAAGTTGTCACTTCAAAAAGTATTTCTATTATATTCCTCCACTTTGATTAACAGCTCCTGGAATTTAGTGTCTTGTAGCCCTGCTTTTGTATAATGAAATGCTATTTAGTCACTTTTTCATAGTGTTATTCACAAATCACACTCTTGAAAATTTAAAAATACTTTTATATAGAGTTGAAATTCTTGGATTTCTACTTTGTTTGCAAAGTTTACATTCTCACAGAAGACTCTTTAAATCTGTGCCTGAGAAGTGACACATAAAATTCTTTTCTATTTCATATTGTATATAACTGTATAATGGATTAATCACTCGCTCGCGCGCGCTCTATTTGGGTTTGGTATTAGTTACGCAAATTATTGATGAATAAACAATAAAACGGTTTATTTGAGTACTAGTACATGTTATCTCGCGGGTGTTTTGGTGTCTTAGCTGTATTTTAAGAGGAATATGTAGTATAGTAAATTCATATTAAATTTTATTTAAATTAATTTTAAACTGGTAAAAAGTCTAGCGAAGAGTGTTAAGATTTTTAAGTTCCTTTTTAAATTTTGTATTTTAACTTTTTTAATTATCTTCGTTCTTTTATACATTTTGAGCTAAGAACCACAGATATAGAAATGGATTTTTGATAAGTTATAAAAAATATTTATCAGTGTGTAAATTTATCATTTTTATGCCAAAGAAAGTTCTGTCTCTCTCGAGCCTAAACACACCAGCGCGAGCACGCGGCTCTCGCTCTAAGAGTGGGAACGATTTTAATTCTGAGAAGTGCCTAGCGTGTCCTAGGCGTGGGATATGAATCCACTCATTCATAGGAAGTGTGCGGGAAATGGGCAGACATGAGGCAGGCACTTGACTAAAGCGGGTTCCCGCACTTTCAGTAGCATCCCAGAGTTTGCAGAGTGTTCTGTTCCTGAATTGTTTTGGAAGAAAACTCAGCTAGTCAAATTCTGGAAGGTGTTATTTGTGTTGTATGACCTCAATCACTATGGGATTATAGAAATATTAGGACAGAAAGACAAGATCTGTGAGTACTTTGAGAAGTAGTTAATACTCTTGGTGAGTGCCACAATTGTATTCACGCTACAAGTTTAACATGATTACATCAAATATACCATCTTAACATATAGGATATCCTTTACATGTATTATGCCGCAACTTTTTATTCACATGTCAGGTTATATTTTTCACAAGAACTGTTATGAAATGATTGAAGAAAGGCTGTGCCGTTGTTTACTGTGCTGACTCACGTGATTAAAGGTACCCTTTGAAATACAACTGTAACATGCGACGTACTTGCCACCTCACACCTAACTGGCATCTTAATGAAGCGTTTTCGTTTATGTTTTATCCTTGTATCACCACAAACGTTTCGGTATATTTAAAGCTTAGTTTTTTTTACTAAAAATAAATAATAATTTAGAGGAATGGCCTGTCAGGATCTTTCGGCCCCCAAGGCAGAATGTAGTTGGACACCCTGTATCTATTTAATCAGGTCACTTTATAAAAGAAACCTTATTATACTTAAAGGTCTTACATCTAAAAGTACATGATTAGTAGTGCCTCTGTACTAATGGTTTAACACGTAGATGGTAGTTTCGTTGTTCATATGAGACAACAAATGACATTGACAACGTCCTGCATAATATTTCATGTGTCAATTTAAAAACAGATATAAAATCACTGAATCATTTTTCTATAGATAATGCAAGCATGAAACGTGAGTATATGTGGTACTCCCTGAATTGCAGATTTCTTTCTATTACGTAAAGACAGCTTACAAAAATCTTCGGATATTCTTATTTAGCATTACGATGCAAATTCAGGGGCTTTCATTCAATCCAGCACCTCATAACGTCGTAGTGATTGTTTAACCCCCCACTAAATACAAATTTCTACTAAAATCCCTTGTGTCACGTATCTTCAAGACTTGACTGTTCTCAAGAGGCTTACAGCACAACAACTTGAGTCAACTATCGCGCCTCTCCACTTCGGTGAACTTGAAATGCCATCTGGTGACAGCGCGTCTGTGTGCAAATACCCACACGATTTTACAACCGTACCCTAAGGACATTCACTTCAGCGAAAGTCTACCCGGTACTGGAAACGCGTACCCGCTCTCCATTCCCGATATCACAGCACTAGTGTGAATGGTAAGTACTAAAGACTATAACTAAAATCTTCTCTAAGTTGGTACCTTTTATAGGAGATCGCTTTTTACACTGGCTAAGAAGAATACACTTTAAAAACACTTGTCATAATAATTTTTACTAGCTTTGTGTGGTGCTAAAAGCCATATAACAACGAAACTAAAGAAAAAAAATTCAGATTGGTAACTCCGTTTTCTTTTTAGCATACTGGTTTTTATAACCTCCACAATTCATTACCACTGTTTTTAATCCGGTTATCAGCATATTTGGGTGAAGTAAAAATAATAGTGACTAGCAGTTAGACAAGGTAACGATGAATGCGCATTTGAATTAGTTATCACAAATCTCAAAACCAACGGCGCATTAATAGATACAAACAAACAACAGGAAGAATACCGGACACACAACTCTTTTACTGATATTTAAAATTATTTAAACATAAAAGTGAAAAGTAGAATTGAGCCACGACCATAAGGAATCCAATAGTATATTTTATTCAATGCCTACTGAAAGAATTTCCATAAACAGTATGAGTTAAAAGTATGGAAGACACTCTGTTAGTTTTTTTGTGGATAAAAGCTGGATGGCATGGAATTCGGGATCAAACCTTTCCAGGAAAAAGAAGTGAACTTTTTAGTGCCTGTACTCCACCTTTCACATCGTTTCCCTAAAATGTTTTTTTGAGGAGGCTGGCTAAAACGTTTTAAATGTAAATTCCCTTTAAATGAAAAGGTCTCCGCGTAAAAGAGAGAAGAGTTATTAAAACTAAAGCTTTCCAATTTATACCCAGTGCAAAACTGGCAGCTCATTCAATGTAAATAAAAATTAATTTGAGGTCATAGAGATGAACATCCCAATCTCTGAAGGACAAAAACCTCAATATACAACCACATCTCCTTACAAACCTGGGATACAGTTATTACTTACTGCAGGGCATACCTCCCTTATATTATCAGTTTTCGAGGAAGCCCATTACCACATGTTCATGTTTTCTGGTTGGAGATTAATAAAGTTAGCACTTTTATTACGGAATTTACGTTTAAATTGAGTTTTATAAGTGAACAATAGATCTCGTATTATGATCCCGATGATGAGAGCTACGGGAGACACTGGGTGTGTCGAGCTCATATAGTGTCAATGTACGGTGACTTATTTAATGACACCCCAATCGAAACCCTGTATCTAAATCAGTAGGTTACCTAACTCAATCTCACTTTTCCTAGGGAAACCGCCGTTAAAGCCCTCCATCTAGCACTGTGACGTGATCCATAATACATGGGGCTAAAAATGAAGAGAATATCATTTAAAAGTTTGACAGTCCTGTTTTTAAAAACATCCTCATAATCACACTAAGAAATCGTTTAGTCACATGTTTAGGTATAAGAAACAGTACAGTTTACTTAAATTTTTACATGACATATGGTTATAAAAGCGTCCAACACTTAGTGATTATACAAGTTTATTGAGAGCCTAAGTGAGAGTAAACGATTTTTAATCGTAGAGTAGAGTTTTGTCGAAATAAAGATGCCAGAAAGTTAGCATATATATTAAAAGCAATTGTAATAAACATTTGCTTTCTCATATGAAGCACACTTTCAATGATAAACTGTAACAGTTATCAAAGCACACATGCTTCGACTCGTATAATCGACTAACAGTTACAAGGATAAGGACAGCAACATACTCCAACACACACTGAAAAGTTGCAGGACTTTGGAGCCTTCGCATATTGATTGAAGAGTCGGTTTTTGGGTTGGGGCTCTTTTTATTGATGGAAACCCATTAACTGCAGCTAATTCACACCAAGAGTCCGGTATAAGCCACCACACCCTTGTCTGATAATCACAGTCACACCTTAATAGTCATAGAGGACGAATAAGGACGGTCGCACAGAAATATATCTGAAGGTTTGGTTGGTCATAAATACTGACTATTGTCACCATCATGAAATCGGGGGGGGGAGGGAGGGGGGGGGGGGGGGGGGGGGGGGGGGGGGGGGCCACGCAAAGGTTTATTGATGACGATTTGCGCCCTCCGCGATTACAATAGCCGGTAGTGGAGGCTATTTAACTAGATTTACTACATGCGTGAATTGAGAGTACAAACGCTGTATTTCTATTGATCTACGATACATAAACTTAATGATCACTAACTAAACTACGTTTGAAGTTTATCTTTGCATACGATGGAGAAGGATTGTTGAAGAAATAGTAAGATAACAGGATTTTTACCGGGCTCTTAATTGGCCATGCGTTCAAGTGATTAAATTATTAACTGACAATCACTTTTAAAAGGCGTTTCAACTTACAAATAAACAGTTATTTGTAATGTATTACGTCAAATGTGTTTTTAATAAATTAGGGTATCGCGTAACTCCTCTGGACGAAGGAAAACACCACGTCATATTGCTCACGTTTATATTAGACAAACATAACATTATCTGTGAGAACATGGGTCTACACTAAGATATTGGCGGACATTGAGGTTCTCATACAGAGTCGAATACCCAACAATACAAAATCTGAATAACCGGCACCTCTCAATGTGGTCCATGTCCTCGAGGTACGCGCAGGAAATCCAACACTCTAAATCAGATTATTTAATATTAGATGTAAATAAGTTTGGTGTCTTTGCGATAAAACAGCTAACTAAAACTGATTATTCTTCGCAATATTGAGAAAGGATCCTGGGTTTTAAGATATTCAAGAGTTTAAAGTTTTCCATGGCCGCCATTTTGAAAAATACCAAACATAATTTTCACTGAGACATTCTTTTCGGTAGC